>NC_081411.1:344007959-344307959 GCF_030272615.1 Cryptomeria japonica
TCCGGATCTGTATCCTGCAGCGTCGTCCGAGTCCCGAAACCTGCACTTATATCTGAAAAAGGGTGTATGGGCGGCTATATAGGGTTTTGCCTTAGTCAAACCCCCGCTTCGGTGATTTCCACCTCCACGAATAGCCAAGTTGTTTTGTAAAATGTATTGTGTGTGCAGACCTAGTGTGTGTGCAAGGTCCTAAAATGCAAGAAAGCAAACTAGAGCAACCTAGAAAGTAAACCCTAATTGCTTGTAAATGATAATGTAAATGCTCTAAATCAAGATGCAAAGTGATCTAAAGCATGAATGAAGGATATATTGAAGCTTTATGCAAAGACATGAAAACAACATGAAATCATACCCAACCCTCAAGGGAGAGGTACAAGCCAATCTTCAGTCGGTAATCTCCTATTGTTCTTCAATGTCTTCCAAGCCCTAAATGGATGAATGGAATTGATAAATGCTTGGTAGAGGGATGTTGTAAGATGTTGAAGTCTTCAAAGATTTGCTCTTTCGCTGCATATGAGGTTCCTGGAAACAAAAATCCGCTCCTTTCAAATGAAGAAAGAGAGCTCTTATGTATGAAACCCTAGGTCACAATTTCGTCTTTTGGCCGACCTAGAGATCGAATATCCCGCCAATTTCTTGGGGTTAAGCTTTATTTTATGATTGGATCGCGCTCCTAAAATTTTAGGAAAAATGTCTGGGACCGTGTGCACTCCGGGCGCCACGGTCCCGACAACTTTTCACCAAATTTTCAGGGCCGTCAGATATGATGATTTTAGAGAGAATCCCGAAGTTACAGGTGATTTTGAGATGTTTTGACCCCCGAAATCAAGCCCCCAAGCTTAGAATAGGGCCTAATTAGGGTTTTTGATTAAGTGATGTATTGGAGGAATAAAATGAAAGGGGCACGCTTTAATGAAAGGGCCCGACTTTGTGATGTGGAAGATGATGAAATAGAACCTTTAGACCTAATTAATTTGATTAATTAAGTGCTAAAGGGGAAATGAAATGCAAATGCAACTGTGCCAAGGCGGGTGCTAAACTAGGTGTTAAATTGTACCGCTTTAGCGAGTGCGTACAATTTATGACGTTACATTTAGCCCCCACTTTAGCGGTCATATGAGTACTACGTGCATATGCAAGCTAAAGTACAGAAAAGTAAACATCATTTGAAAAAAGGATATATCCATAAGTTGTCGGACGAAGCCCCCAGCGGTATCTGCAGTACACAGTTAGGAACCGCACCCTACAAAACACACGTTAGATCACAAAAATCACCTAATGCTTACTAAGGAAAGTGATGAAATTTGTGAGTAGCTGTATGCCCCCCCCTGTTTTGACTTGCTTATTAGGGAGGTGAAACAGGGTAGCATGTTTACTTACGACAAATTGTGTAAGAGAGTATTGATGAGGGATGTTCACTGAAAAGGCTTCATCAGAGCACTTTTTGGAACATCCCGAGAGTAGGGGAATGAAAATACGATTCCTACGCGACAAACGGTTCAAAAATCGCATCTCCCAAACTCAAGTTATGATGAAATGAGTGAAAGAGGAAAATTAGGGTTTTGAAAGTAAAGGTAAAGGTATGAACGTATATACCTTGAAAGAGACATTTGCATTTGTCACTTTGTTGATTCTGAGTACTGTTCATTGCAGCAGAGCCCACATAGCCATCATCATGCCTTCACGACGACCGGAGCATCCCATGAGGATTGAGATCATGCGACAGGCCGTGATCGACGACGAGCCACTGGACGAGGTGAGTTGACTAAACTTTGACTTTTGATTTTCTGCATTTTGACTTTTCTGTGATCGTTTGCGGGCCCTAAAGGCTGACCCGGGCCCCACCCAGGGTGCCATGGTCCCCCCAGGGCGCCATGGTCCCTGTGGGGCGCCCTGGTCCCCCTAGGGCGCCATGGTCCCTGACAGGGTGCCATGGTCCCAACCAGGGCGCCATGGTCCCTGACAGGGTGCCATGGTCCCAATCAGGGCTTGGCATACAATGTTCGACAGTTTGCATGAGCGATTTTGATGATCGAGTGCTGATTACGGTTATGTTTTTGTGTTGCAGGGCCTTCCATACATGAGAGAGCATACAACGGGACATATTCTTCGCAGCTTGTGAGATCAGATTCCACGGCTTACTCAGGCAGAGAGAGACACATTGTCGATAGTAGGATTATGGGATGTGATCCTCATGCCAGCCATTTGGTTCCATCCTACAATGCTGATGGCATTGATGGAGCGATGGGATCCTGACACATGCACATTTCATCTTCCAGTAGGGGAGCTGACGGTTACACTCGAGGATGTGTACCGTATACTTCGTCTTCCTATCAGAGGAGTGACTGTTACATACGCGACCAATCGGTCAGCGGAGGATCATCAGAGGGAGCAGGTATATTGCATAGGGAGAGTCATGCCGAGTGAGACGAGAGGTCGCATCATGGTCAGCTGGCTCTTACATCCTACAGGGGAGGTACCCCTTCTGAGATGCCTTATGATCGCCATCATAGCACTAGCCATTTGCCCTAATGGGCGAGGCACGCACATGCATGGGGGTCTCACATGGTGCATCAGAGCGATGGAGAGACACAGGAGAGTGTATGCTTGGGGTCGGAGTATGCTTGCACATCTCTATCACGACCTTGAGGAGTATGTATTTGGACAGGGTTGCAGTTTGATGACATGCACACTTCTGCAGGTATGGATTTTAGAGCACTTCACATGCACCAGGCCTGTTGGCTTTCTGCTGAGTACAGCTAGCGAGCGACCTAGGGTGTTTGCTTATCCACTTACCAGCGAGTGGAGATTTGGAGATCTGTTATATTGGAGAGTGATTTTTGATAGACTGACAACCAAGGTGACAGTGTGGAGACCTTACCTGCGGATGCACAGATGGGATGGGATGGAGAGACAGTTAGCATGCTTACAGAGGAACCGCCTACTGCAGGGATGATATTCACACATCATAGTCCCTTTCTACTTTGACCGAGTATGGAGGCAATTCAGGCTAGAGCAGTGTGTTCCAGCCGATGTGCCCATCTATACTCGACACTCACGGGTCCTTCCTAGACCTAGAGCAGTAGCGAGACCGATGATAGATGACATCGAGACTACAGATATAGAGGGATCTGATCAGGATGTAGTCACTGATTATTCTGCAGAGCCTGGAGCACAGCGCAGGTATGTCTCATGGTTTATGAGATCATATCTAGGTCCTATCTTTCCACCGGATCACCCGACAGGCCATCCAGGCCCATGGAGACATGGAGACCGAGATGAGGACCAGGGATCCAGGTCAGAGGAGCCAGAGGAGGGAGAGGGTCATGAGGAGGTGGGAGATCCTGATCCACCTACAGGCGATCAGCCCAGCGCCAAGGAGGAGGAGGACACAGATAGAGATGAGGACGAGGAGGAGAGAACTGATGATGAGGAGAACGAGGATGCAGATGAGGATGAGGATGCAGATGAGGATAGAGATGATGAGGAGGAGTCAGATGTAGCTCCTCACCATTCAGGGGATGATACCATAGCTCTGGATCCTCCTCTTATTCCCCAACAGGGGGAACATGAGGCGATACAGAGACCTGTTCCTAGTACCGTCCAGCCTACACCCACTGTGCATAGATTAGTCGAGCGAGGGGAGCCTAGTAGATCCCAATCACAGATGCTACCGTATCATGATCCCTACTGGTGTGAGGGAGACCCAGGTATAGTAGGTTTAAATTGATTATTAATGTTTTGATGATATAGAATGGTACTAATACAAAAATCTATTCTACTACCACAGCTAATGTGCAGGAGTGGCGTTCCCTGATTCAGCAGTTAGTGACAGACATTTCCACGATAGCACAGATCCCCAGTTCTTCACAGATTGCCTATAGGCCTCAGGGGAACGCGGGTCGGCATGAGGACTTGTTTTCCCCATTCCGAGTTCAGGTAGACATATGGAGGGAGAGAGAGAGAATCCTATCAGAGGACCTTCAGCGGGCGCGGCGAGATCTAGCAGCAGCTCAGGCCGAGGCTACCACCTATCGCGCGATCCTTATGGATAGGGATTGTAGGAGTTCCTCTCGGAGTCACTCACGGTCTGTATCGCGCTACACACCCATGGGTCCACCTTCACGGCCAGATCAGGAGGGAGCGTCCAGTCGACACTCTCTAGCCACTAGTCCTAGGGATAGGAGATGATTTTATGATGTAGGAGAGGTCACATTTTGGATGTATAGTGACCTATATTTGTATACGATCCACATATATATATGTATATATACATGCTTCTCTTTTGTCTCAAATGTGTTATCTTTAATGCTTAAAACAATGTATATTTTGCTTTGATTAAATCTAATACATTTGGTAAATGTACATGTATGTTCAGAATTTAATTTCCATATGATTGATTTCTCAATGCACTATGATTAAATTGATACATGTGTGACTTAATTAAATATTTAATCAAGTACTACATTGATGATAGGGAAGAAATATGCATTAAGTCTAAGAATCATATAATAACTAATGTGATTTAATTTTGAACTTAAACACAACATGATACGATTCTACTTAACACATAAATACACTGTATAATATGCTAGCATAATGGAAATGTAAATCTTTTACAACTTACATAAATGAATTCAAGACAAACTATGAAGTAAGGAAACACGCTTGTCAAGAACGAAGCAATATAGATTAAACATCATAACATTTAATTCTATTTTGCTCTAATTAGGAGATACTAACATATTACCCAATGTTGAAGAACTGAAAAGAAGATAAATAAGGAATGAAGAATTAAGCATAATATCTACGCAAGTGCAGAGCATTTATAGGTTCTTTAAGAGGCGTACCGTCTACATCCGCTATTTTGTAAGCACCTGATCCATAATCCTCAATAACGATATATGGTCCAAGCCAATTAGGACTAAATTTTCCCTTTTCTGCAGGTAAGGCATTCACATTGCGCTGATTCTCATAAAGGACTAAGTCACCTACTGAGAAGGAACGTTGAATAACCTTATCATTATAGCTTCGTTGTAGAGTTTTGTGATACGCTTGAATATGCTCAAGAGCGTTTATACGCTGTTCATCAAGCATCTCCAGCTGTTGAAGTCGTTGTTCTCTATAAGAGTCACCATCTACTATACCTTTGAGAGAAACCCTAAGTGATGGAATCTCTAGCTCTAAAGGCATAATAGCATCAGCACCATAAACAAGATTATAAGGAGAAGTTCCCGTAGCAATTCGCACACTCGTTCGGTAGGCCCAAAGAGCATAGATTAGCTGGTTACTCCAATCCTTACCATGCTTATTCACAGTTTTGCGAAGAATTTGTTCGATTATTTTATTGGATGATTCGGCTTGACCATTTGACTGAGGATAGTATGGTGTAGAAAATCGATGTTTGATATGATACTTCTCGAGGAATTTCTTCACCTCCTTGTTCTTAAATGATGTCCCATTATCTGAGATTATAGTAGAAGGTATCCCGAATCGAGAAATGATGTTTTCTAGAAGAAATTGACAAATCACTTCAGCAGTGGTAGAGCGAAGGGGAATAGCTTCTACCCACTTCGTAAAGTAATCTGTTGCGGTTATAATGAAGGTGTGTCCTTGAGATGAAGGAGGAGAGATTTTACCAATAAGATCCAAACCCCATGCGGAAAAAGGCCAAGAAGCTACTTGAGAACGGAGTTCTTGGGCAGGAGCATGAATCAGATTATTATGTTGTTGACATTGATGACATTTCTTAACAAATGAAAAAGAATCCTTCTGCATAGTTTGCCAATAGTATCCCATACGAAGCAATCTATGAACCAAGGATTTGCCTCCAAAATGCCCCCCACAAGCACCTGAATGCGCCTCTTCAAGAGCAACGGGGATTTCCGATTTATTAAGACAGCGAAGGAGAAGACCATCATAACCCCTTCGGTAAAGGACATTAGAAAGAATGATATATCTAGCAGACAACTTGCGGATTCTAGCCCTAGTGTTTCTATTAGCAGAATCAGGAAAGGTACCATCGGTCAAATATCTTACGATATGCGAGTACCATTCATCTGAGTCTATAAAGTCACAACATGTTACCAGACTAGGATCGTCTACAATAGCTGGAGAAATAAGGTTGTGAATAACAAATTTAAGATCAACCACAAGGTCCTCTAAAGATACAAGAGAAGCCACACATGCCATTGCATCCGCATGTCGATTATCTTTTCGAGGAATAGGTTCCATAGTATAAGAATCAAATTTTTGTAATAAAGAGATGGCAAGGTCTTTATATTGTGATAATTTGTCTTGTTTTGCTTGATATATTCCTGTTACTTGTCTTATAATCAATTGCGAATCTCCATAGATATGTATGTGTTTTATGTTCAGAGCTAAGGCTGCTTTTATTCCCGCTATAAGAGCCTCATACTCAGCAATGTTATTGGTACACAGGAAATTTAGACAATAGGATAAGGGAATGGGTTTCTTTGTAGGAGAAATCAGAACAACACCTGCCCCCGATCCCGTACGACACTTAGAGCCATCAAAGTATAACTCCCAAGTTTCATCTTTCTCTATAGAAAGAATGAAGTCGTCAGGAAAAGACTCAGGGTTAGGGAAGGAGAAAGGTGCAGGGGCCTCAGCTAGGTGATCGGTCAACGCTTGCCCTTTAATTGCTCTTTGTGAAACAAATTTAAGGTCAAATTCAGTTAACATCATAACCCACTTAGCTAGGCGTCCTGATAAATCAATTTTAGAAAAAAGGTGCTTCAACGGATCAAACTTTACCATGACGTGGACTTCTGAGTTTAAGAGATAATGTCTCAATTTCCGAGTCGCAAACACCAAGGCCAAGCATTGTCTTTCTATCGCAGAATATCGGGTCTCATAATCGAGTAAGGTACGACTTATGTAATAAATCGGACACTCCTTACCATCTTTATCATGTTGTGCCAATAATGCTGCAAGAGCATGAGAGGACACAGCCGTATAAAGAAGGAAGGGTTTAGAAGGTTCAGCCGGTCGAAGGATAGGAGGATTAGCCAAATACATTTTTAAATCTTCAAATGCTTGCTAACAATCCTCATTCCATTGAAAAGTGATATTCTTTTTGAGAATTTGAGTGAAAGGAAAAGTACGATCCGCAAGTTGAGATACAAACCTACGAATAGCTTGAATCTTTCCTTGTAAGCTTTTAAGTTGAGACACATTTCTAGGAGGTGGCATGTTGACAATAGCATCTATTTTCTTAGTGTCCACCTCAATCCCACGATGCGAAACTATGAATCCTAATAGTTTTCCACTATCCACACCAAAAACACATTTTCGGGGATTCAAGCGCATGTGATATTTACGAATCCTTTCAAAGATTTGATGAAGGATTTTAATATGATCCATGCGAAGAAAGGATTTGGCTAAAATGTCATCAACATAATCCTCTAAAATCTTATGCATATAATCATGAAAGATAAGGGTCATCGCTCGTTGATAAGTTGCACCGACATTTTTAAGTCCAAAAGGCATCATTATCCAACAAAACGTACCCCAAGGAGTAGTGAAAGCGGTTTTGAATTGATCTTGAGGGTTAATAAAAATTTGATTGTATCCTGAAAAACCATCCATGAAGGATAACAAGGCATGTCCTGCCATAGAATCAACTATCATGTCAATGTTTGGAAGAGGAAAATCATCTTTTAAAGAAGCCTTATTTAGATCCCGAAAGTCGGTACACATTCTTATTTTGTTATCTGGTTTAGCCACAATGACAATATTTGAAATCTATGGGGAATAATCAATAGGGCGGATAAATCCAGCCTCCAATAACTTTTCAATCTCAGCCTTAACAAGCAGAGCCACCTTAGGATTCATTTTTTGAATCTTTTGTTTCACGGGCTTAGCATCAAGAACTAAGACAATGTTATGAGTAACAATCTTAGGATCTATACCAGGCATGTCAGAGTATGTCCAAGCAAAGATCTCGGGGAATTCATGCAATAAATCTTCATATTGTTTTTGTTCCTCTCCATCCAAACATTTTCCAATTTTAATAACTTTCTCTTTATTGCAAGGGTCCATCTTAACATCAGTGGTGTCACTTATGAGAAGATTGCTTTGTTGAGGAGTATCCTTTAGCTGAGGGAATTCTTTCACAATCTCATCATTATCCGTCTCTTTTCCAAAGTAGGCTTCAGTGTTCAAACAATAAGGGAGTCCCCTATTGTGATGATAACGAGGAAGAGTGTCATATGCTCCTAAAAATTCAGCTAAAGCATCATCGGTAGGGAAAACGTCAAAAGCACAAGCACACAAAGGATCCCCATCAATGTACTCGGGGTGTTGCATTGATAGAGAGGTAGAAATAACATTAACACTAATGCATGGTCTTTTAGAAGCTTTAGTGCGCTTGCAAGGATTATAGCCAAGTCCAAAGGCATAACTGTGAAAATTAGTCTCTAGAGGAACTTTTATCCCTTGTTCATGAATGCCGCAACCATTTCCATGATACCCATGCTTAGCAAAAATGCGAAAACCACGACCATAACGATCAGCCATTTCAGGAAGAGAAGGTGGTTTTTCATAAGACAAAGAATCAAACTCTTCATAATTAGAGGTGTGAGGAGAAGAAGTTTGAGAAAGCGGCCACAAAATTATTACTCATAGGTTCGGGTAAGATTGATTGATTTTTAGCTTCTTCCTTCTTTTCAACTTTAAGCTCTCTAGAAGGAACCTTATATTCACCTACAAAGGTGGGATTAAAATCAAGAGATCCCCAATCGTCTTCTTCGAGAATCTTCCCAGGATCAAAATCCTTTTCAAGTCGAGAAGAGTCTTCTTCAGGAGCTCCAAACTCATCCGAAGAATTTTGATCATCGGAGAGCGAGGATTCACCGATAGGTATCTTATTTAAAGAGTCATCACTAGATGAGGACGGCTTAGAAGAACCCCCCTTGGAAGTAGATGTTTGCAAACAAGCTTGATAATTAGTATCACCTATCAAGGTATATGTCTTATTGTTATAAATAAATTTAACTTGTTTATGCAATGTAGAGGGGACAACTTGCATACTGTGAATCCAAGGTCTCCCTAGTAGCAAGTTGTACGTTAGATTTCCCGACATAACATGGATAGGTGTAGGCAAAGTAACAGGCCCCACTGTGATGGGTAAGGTGATAGTACCTAATGAAGTTTTAGCCACATTATCAAAGCCTCGAATAGGACAAGAGTCCGGTTCAATTAAGGATGTATCCACATTCATCTTATGCAAAAGATTAATGCTACACACATTAAGACCAGAGCCATTATCTACTAGTGTTCGCCTTATAGCAGTGTCTTTCATGATAACCACAATCATCAAGGGATCATATTGATGTTGGATTTCACTAGTAGGCAACTCATCTTGGGTAAACACAATTTGGGCTTTAGGATTCATCACAGAGTTAACCAAAGATGCTATATTACTAGATGTATTCGGTGGAGGAACATTCAAATCTTTCAAGGCATCTTGTAACATTCCATGATGAGCAGAAGAAGTTTGAATCAAATCCCAAAGGGATATCTTAGCAGGGGTAGCTTTAAGTTGTTCTATGAGATCATATTCCTTACTAAGAACTTGCGAAATACGGGGAGCTTGTGGAAGAATCGGTTGAGGATTCGGAAGGGAAACTGGGATAACAGGAGGAGGACTAGGCTACCTATTATTTCTGGTATGATAAGTATGGGCAACCGCATGATAACTCTCTCTAGTTATTTGCTTGGCATAATTATAAGGACTTATAGGTTTTCTTTCCTTGCACAGTGATGATTGGTTTATTCGGAGTACGAAAGGAATCATGATCATATCCCCCTTGGACAGTAAGGAGAGGTGATTTAGGAACTTGAAAGGTGGGAGAAGGATAAGCTCCTTGGACTTCAAAGAGAGGCTTTTTATGCTCATTCAAGTTATCATGTTAACTAATTTAGAAGTCTTGTTTTTGTTTAGAGATTTCGATAAAGCCACAAAGTCATCAAAAGCATCATCCAACAAAGCATGATCATATCTATTAAAAGGTTTATCTTTTGATTCAAAAGGAGACATCTCCTCATAGAGGGGATTGTTGAAAACAACCATGTTACTAGATTTAGTGGAAGAGTTGATAGGAATGTACCCTTGAGAGGACTCATTCAACTTATCTTTCTCATCACAACGAAATGGCATAGTAACAAGGTTTTATGAGTTTTTGGTAAAATGAAGGTTTGGCATCTTTAGGGTTCAAAAACTCATCTAAAGCTTCATCTGATTCATCTTGGCTATACTCATAATAATCATCATAAGCATGAACATTTTGCAAATAAAAGTCTGACATTTGAAATAAAAAGTGCATGAAATTTAAACACACAATGCAAAGAAACACACTCTTTTTTTTTTTTCTTTTAATGAAAATGAAATGAAAACACACTAAATCTAGATCTAGATCTAATAGATGCAATGCAAGAAGAAGCAATGATAGATTCACATCGGGTTCACCAAAATGTGTGGGGGAAAAAGAGAGACTAGGTTATCATGCCCTAATCCTACCTTTTGTCACACATTACGGAATACGAAAGAGCCTAAAGGTATCACACAATTGGCTACTTCTTTTTGTGAAAGAGAGAGCCACGGGCTACCTATTAGGGTTTCTATTCCTTTGTTGTAATTGAAAGGTAAGATTATGCAAGTTCAATTCCTAACCCTAAAATGCAAGTATGAGCTAACAACAAGATTACAGAATTGAACTTAAACAATGGAAAGTTGTAAATACAAAGATGAAATAAGAATGCAGATGTGTACCCAGAGTCAAAATCGGACTGAAAATGTGCGGGACGGGGGCGCGGGTGCCACTGTCCTGATTCTGTCTTGAAAACTACACCGGAAACTGCTGTTCTGCACTCTGAAACACTATCGGAAAGCTGTCTGAAACCTGTCTGTCCGGAGGACCAGGGTGCCCAGCGCCTCTGTCCTAGGGACTAGGGTGCCCAGCGCCCCTGTCCTGGTGTTCTGCTCTACAATTTGATGCAGAGTGCTGTCTCGACCTGTTCTCTCCGGATCTGTATCCTGCGGCGTCGTCCGAGTCTCGAAACTTGCACTTATATCTGAAAAAGGGTGTATGGGCGGCTATATAGGGTTTTGCCTTAGTCAAACCCCCGCTTCGGTGATTTCCACCTCCACGAATAGCCAAGTTGTTTTGTAAAATGTATTGTGTGTGCAGACCTAGTGTGTGTGCAAGGTCCTAAAATGCAAGAAAGCAAACTAGAGCAACCTAGAAAGTAAACCCTAATTGCTTGTAAATGATAATGTAAATGCTCTAAATCAAGATGCAAAGTGATCTAAAGCATGAATGAAGGATATATTGAAGCTTTATGCAAAGACATGAAAACAACATGAAATCATACCCAACCCTCAAGGGAGAGGTACAAGCCAATCTTCAGTCGGTAATCTCCTATAGTTCTTCAATGTCTTCCAAGCCCTAAATGGATGAATGGAATTGATAAATGCTTGGTAGAGGGATGTTGTAAGATGTTGAAGTCTTCAAAGATCTGCTCTTTCACTGCATATGAGGTTCCTGGAAACAAAAATCCGCTCCTTTCAAATGAAGAAAGAGAGCTCTTATGTATGAAACCCTAGGTCACAATTTCGTCTTTTGGCCGACCTAGAGATCGAATATCCTGCCAATTTCTTGGGGTTAAGCTTTATTTTATGATTGGATCGCGCTCCTAAAATTTCGGGAAAAATGTCTGGGACCGTGTGCACTCCGGGCGCCACGGTCTCGACAACTTTTCACCAAATTTTCAGGGCCGTCAGATATGATGATTTTAGAGAGAATCCCGAAGTTACAGGTGATTTTGAGATGTTTTGACCCCCGAAATCAAGCCCCCAAGCTCAGAATAGGGCCTAATTAGGGTTTTTGATTAAGTGATGTATTGGAGGAATAAAATGAAAGGGGCACGCTTTAATGAAAGGGCCCGACTTTGTGATGTGGAAGATGATGAAATAGAACCTTTAGACCTAATTAATTTGATTAATTAAGTGCTAAAGGGGAAATGAAATGCAAATGCAACTGCGCCAAGGCAGGTGCTAAACTAGGTGTTAAATTGTACCGCTTTAGCGAGTGCGTACAATTTATGACGTTATAGGAACATAGATATAGATAGAGAGAGGGGGAGGGGAGATAATGATAAAAAGATAGGGAGATAGAGAGATATTAATAGATAGCGAGATAGGGTTAGAGATATAGAGATATAAAGAGTGTGGGAGAGGGAGAGACATAAAGATATGGAGAGAGGGTGAGATAAATAGGGGGAGATAGAGGGAAAGATACACATATATTGGAAGAGAAAGGGAGACAGAGGTAGAGATAAAGAGATAAATAGGGGATATGGGAGAGAGAGAGAGAGAGAGAGAGAGAGAGAGAGAGAGAGAGAGAGAGAGAGAGAGAGAGAGAGAGATATAGATATAGAGTTGATAGAGGTAGGGAGGAAAAAACATGGAGTGTGTATATGCATTAGAGAGATAAAAATGAGGGAGAGAGAGGGATATATAGGGATAGAAAGAGATATAAATAAGGATAGAAAGGAGATAATGCACATATAAATTATAAAATATGAAGGGGGTAAGACAGATGGAGAGATCAAAGTAGAGATAAAAGTGGAGAGGGAGAAATATAGATAGAAAGAGGGTGACAATAAGAGGCAGAGACAAAGAGATATAAAGATAGAAAGATAAAGATATATTAAGTGATATATGGACAAGTAGAGAGGTATATAGAGAGAGAGTAGGAGAGATGAAGAAAGATGAGTGTATAAGAGATGAGATAGAGATAGAGATAGGAAGGGTGAAATAGGGATCGTGTATCTAGTGAGTGAGAGAGTTATAGAGATAGAGATAAGGAGGGAGAAATAGGGAATGTGTATGTGAGTGAAAGATATAAGGAGATAATTATAAAGATGGACAAATATTTATAAATAGATAGAGGGGGAGAGGGGGAGAGGGCGAGAGAGAAGATATATAAGTAGAGAGATATAAAAGGAGGGAGTGAGATGGGGAAGAGAGAGAGAGAGAGAGAGAGAGAGAGAGAGAGAGAGAGAGAGAGAGAGAGAGAGAGAGAGAGAGAGAGAGAGAGAGAGAGAGAGAGAGAGAGAGAGGAGAGGAGAGAGAGAGAGAGTGGTAAGGATAGAGGGGGAAAATAAAGATATATAGGAAGAGGTAAGGAAATATAAATAGGAGAGATCTAAACATAAAGGAGATAATAATCAAATGGCGCGCTACCTGTAATGGTGAAAATTAAGGGTTTCCACCATTAGATGTATGAAAATTGCTATTTTTTTCTTAGGGACCACCACATTATGGAAATATAAGAATTACATAGATCTAAACCTAATAGATCTATATTCTGATCTAATTCCAAGGGTTCTTAAATGAGCCTCTTATTTCCCTTGAGTTGAATTGAATTGTTGAATTTGCTGAAATTAAGGTATATGTACCAAAATTAAGGTAAAAATGCATGAATAGTGATCTATAGTCATCAGATCGAGACACAATCCTGGTTATGAGTAATATAAGAGTATTCAGACCTTGTCACAAAAAGAGATCCTAAAATGTTGAGGTTAGGATGGTGGTCACTCTGATCCTTCACACTTTTCACACTCCAATGTGTGATCTCTTCATCACTGTAAATAAAGTCGAATCTGAAGATCACAACTCTGTACCTACTTACTACACACAAAAACAAGGGGAAATAGGTTGGAAATAGGGGTTTTCCTATTTCAAACCCTGGTTTAGGAATTAACCTTGAATTAAATATTGCAAATACTGAAATAAATAATGGAAATATATACATCGAATTCTCAATGACTGAAAATGATGCTTTGCTTCTTGAATGTAATCATATATGTTGTATGAGATGACATGAACATAAAAAAACCTTAACTTCACACACACATGCTTGCATATGAATGATGTAATGTTGCTCCAAAATGGTTGAATGAAAAACATGTAACAATGAAGAACTCTAAAAAATAGTTGACGATGAATACTTCAATTCTTGAATGCTTGATTGCTTGATTGGTTGAATGGAATACTTCTTAGATTGAAATGAATTTATTAATGTCTTTATATATGAGATCCTAGGTCAAATTACTAATTAGGCCAACCTCCAACAGTCACATAGAGCCACCAAATTCATTTCCTACGAAAGAGATAGGTCACATCCCCCCTTTGAAAAATCGACCCCATTGAGGGGGACCAGGGTCCAAGGAGGAGGACACACCTCTATGGAATCATTTGGTGGGTGTATATGAAATAAAAAATAGAGTTAAGGCACTAAATGAACCCAGATTAGAGATGAGGAGGAGATGCACCAAAGTAGGGGCACAAAGATGAGGTATAAATTAGCCTGATTGAAGAATAAAGGAGCACAATCACAAGGAGTATAAGACATCACTAATTTTAAGGAACCAAGCCCCCAATCTTAGGATATTAACTCACTCAAATGCATGCAAGGTCACACAAAACAAGATAAAAGAAAAAAAGGCAATGAAAGGAAAACAAAGACAAAAAGGTAAAAGACACACAACACATAAGATAAAAGACCAAAAACAAGACCTCAAGTCAACTAGTCGAAGAGACCTCGATATCAAAATGTCTCAACCACTAATATCATACTTGAAAAATGTCATCCCAATAACACAAAAGATCATACAAAAGAGAAAAGCACATATCATCCATGAACTACAAATATCAAAACTATGAGCTCATGAGAAGAAAGAAAGAGAGAACATAGATGCATGCTAGATGTGTTTTTCTAGGCGACCCATGAGAAGAATGATGAGAAAGGACATGGATACACACTCTATATGTTTTTTTCTAGGTGATCCATGTTGGGGAGGAGAGTAGGAATAGTCTATTTGTGTTTTTCTAGTTCCAATCATCCTCGTGTGTGTGTGCAATTGATGTCTAGTTTCAAGTATATAACACCTCGTATACGAGTTTGTTTCCTCTAGTTTCAAGTGTGCATCAACTTGTTTAAGATATATAAAGAAAATGCAAATGCCAAGGGGAAAATGTCTGGTTGTAGGAATATCTTGTTTAAGAGTTTTTTTTCTCTAGTTTCAAGAATATGTAACCCCATTTAAGAAAAATGCATGCCTAGTTTCAAGGACATCTTGTGTAAGAGTTTGTTTTCTCTGGTTTTGAGAATGTGCACCCCGTCTAAGACATATATCAAATGTTGCATTTTGTTTTGGGTGTGAAGCATCTCGTATAAAAGTTTGTTTTCTCTATTTATGAATCTGAACACCCCATTTAATACATGCACAAATATGGTATAATATGGTACAAAGAGGTTGATATGGGTGCCTCCCCTTAAGATGTCAACATAGCCCTATGTTGATGACTTAAGGAAGCTAAGAACAAGGATACCCACCTTCAACAGCAAGGAGATATCCTTTAGGCAAAAATTTCATAAATCCAAGCTAAAGAGGAAGTACTCTTCAAGCAAGGATAAGATAATTTGAAAAAGAGATATCCTTGAACAAGTGTAAAGATGATCCTTGGAGGAGAAGAGATCTTTTCTCAAAAGACATCTACCTCGAAGAGGAGTTTTTGAGCAAACATAGCATCTTCTACCAAAGAATGGAATGAGAATAAGAATGTCTACCTTCCTCTTATTGCTAAGCGAAAGGGATTCTTGATGAAGGATAATGCACTTTTGGCCCAAAGTGAAGGGTTAAGTTTATGATAGATATACATTTCCAAGTGAATAAGAGGTTGTATCCAAGGATACACACATCTTGCATAAGATAGAATCCTTGAGAAAACAATAACTTCACACAAAGAATGACATTAAATGGGGTATTTCATACATTCTTGGATAGGTTTGCATTAGTGTTCCTAGATGACATATTGATATATTCATGAAAAGAGGAGGAACATGAGGAGCATTTGAGATAGGTTTTACAATGCTTGAGATGACATGAGATATATGCCAATTTGGTTAAGTGTGCATTATTTTAGATTGAGGTCCAATATTTGGGGCACATTATTTCTGGTGATGGTATCTCAGTGGATCCATCAAAGACCAGTGCCATCATGGATTGGCCAGCACACACTAGTTTTACAGAGGACAAGATTTTTATGGGATTGGTTGGTTACTATTGTATATTTGTAGAGGGTTTTTTTTAAGGTAGCACACCCCATCACTTCCATTCAACTAAATGGGAAGAGGTTTGAGCAGTGTGAGATGGCATTCAAGACCCTCAAGGAGCACCTCACAAAATCTCCTATATTAGTAGTGTCAGATTCACGGTTTTTATAGATGCATCATTGGATGGTATATGTGCATTTCTTATGCAAGAAGGACGAGTGATTGCATATGAGTTGTGAAAACTCAAGGTTCATGAGTTGAACTATCCTACACATGATTTGAAGCTTGAAACAATTGTTCATTCCATCATGAGATGGAGACACTTCCTCCTTGGACATCATTTTGATTTACACTTAGATCCTAGGAGCTTATAATATATCTTCACACAGACAAACTTGAATTCTCATCAGAGGTGATGGATGGAATTCTTATGCGAGTATAATTTTGATGTACATTACATCAAGGGTAAGGAGAATGTGGTAGCGGATTATTTGAGTAGGTGATGACATGAGGTAATTTCTATGACATTAGGCACAAATTTGAAGACTCGCATCATGCAGTAGCTACCAAAGGATGATTGGTACCATGAGGTTCAGGGAGAGATACATTCTCAAAGATCCCTTGAGGGAAAGTATATGGGGTACAACCTAGATTCAAATAGGTTGCTAGGATACATAGAGCGTATATATGTACCACAAATTGGGGATCTTCAAGCAACAATCATGATAAAGGCTCACAGGACACCATATGTAGCACACCCAAGTGTGAAGAAGATGTATGTGGATCTACGTCAGTTATAGTATTGGGTAGGTATTCGTCAAGACATTGCAAAATTTTTTGCTCATTATTTAGAGTGCCAATGAGTTAAGGCCGAACACTAGCACCTAGCAGGACTCCTATGCTCTCATGAGGTTCCTAAATGGAAATGGGACATCATTTCGATGGACTTTATTATTGGTCTACTCTTCGTTGTGTCATTATACTATCATGGTGATGGTTGACAAGTTGACCAAGGTAGCACACTTCTCTCCAGTTCGTACTACTTACACAACATCAACAATGGCTAGAATTTTCATGGAGGAAAATGTCAAATTGCATGGGGTCCCTCATAAGATTATTTTAGATAGAGATCCATTATTCACATCATTTTTTTGGAGAGAGATAAAATAGGCTATGGGAACTCAACTTAATTTTAGTACTGCATATCACCCAGTGACATATGGTCAAACAAAGAGGGTAAAACAGGTGTTAGAGGATATGTTGCAGATGTATGTTATGGATCAATAGTCTAGGTGGGAAGAGTATTTACCCTTGGTAGAATTTGCATATAACAATAGTCATCATAGTTCACTTGGCATGGTACCCTTCTAGGCACTATATGATAGACCTTGCAGGACTCCTTTGAGTTGGGATTGTGTGGAGGATAGGGTGGTTATTGGTCCAAAGATGTTGCAAGATATGTAGAAAGAGATAGTATTAATCAGACAATGATTATAGGAATCTCAAGATCGTTAGAAGAAATATATAGATGCTAAGAGGATAGATGGAAGCTTCTCAGTTGGTGACAAGGTCTTTTTGAGAGTGCATCCCCATAAGAGTCCAATCCATTATGAGAAGGGCTCTAAGATTGCACCTCACTTTGTATAACCATTTGATATTTTGGAGTGTATAGGATTGCTTATCATGTAGCCTTGCCACCCAACCTATCATGTATCCATGATGTTTTTCATGTTTTTGTTATGTGATGTTATGTTCATGATGCATCTCATGTGTTGGATTGGGATGTCTTACAGGTGGAGTTGAATGGACAGTTGATATTGGAGCCCATTCACATTTTGGGGCATCAGATGTTGGCCCTTTTAGGATGAGAGTTGGACTAGGTTAGGGTCCAATGGGACAGATATGATGAGGTTGCTTCCACTTGGAAGGACACTACGCATATGAGAGCACTTTATCCACACCTTTTTGAGGACTTATGGGAGAAAGCCTAGTCCAAGGGAGGGAGGATGTGATGCCCACCCCTAGAGGGAGACTAATTTTATTGATGTTTTCATCATTTTGACATGACACTAGAACTCTTTCTTTTATGATGATATTATTTTACATGATTGAACTTTGATATAATATCTAGATAGACCTTGTTGCTATGCTTACTCATGATTAATCATAGTTGATTTTGTGGGTGACACTAATTATTATTTTGATGATAGAATTATGGTGGCACCTATGATTTGGTTATTATTATTGTGCATTGTGTCTATATGAGAAATCATTATGATTTCATGTGGATATTGTGTCTTATGTCAAAAATAATATTTTAATGAAATTCAATTATGGATGACAATGCTTGACAATACTAGATGTGTACAATTATGTGATTACCATTTGCATTACTTGATCATTTTGATTATATGAGTAATATGTCAAGCTAACATTATCTTGTGTGTGCAAGTATTGTCATGACCAATGGGATGAGGATTTGATGGGATGATCTAATGTATTAAACTAGTGAGTCGATCTAACCTAATTTGAAAAGCTAAGATCCCTTGTTCAATGTTAATTGTAGTAACATGGAATTTGTTATGTAAAGTGAGTTGTGTCCTTGTGTTGTGACTTGAATTTTATGTGCAATTTGTGATGTAACAATGGATAAGTCAAGTTTTCGATGTGCCAATTTAAGTGTCATTTTAAAGTTTCACGTTTCCTCAATGTTGGAGTGGGTTGAATAGAGTATTCTCATCATTTCATGCATAAATACAAGTCCAAAGTCCTAGAACTATGGGTTGGGAGTCTTTTGAAAACCTTAAACGTTATCTTTTGAGAGTTTGAACCCCTTTTCCACCCTCTTTTTCATTAGTGATGAATTTTGTCATATGTGGTCAAAGTTTAGTTGGGGAAACATGGGAGTTGTGGGACAAATGAGAGTTCTGGAGGGTATCATGTTGTTGTTGTGTGTTAGTGGAGGGTTTCTCACACATGTATGAACAAGGAGGAAGAGAGAAGAGGAAGAATATGAGGGAAGCTAGAAAAAGGGAGAGGGAATATATATATATATATATATATATATATATATATATATATATATATATATATATATATATATATATATATATATATACATGTATATATATATATATATGTATGTATGTATGTATATATATATATATATATGTATGTATGTATGTATATATATATATATGTATGTATGTATGTATATATATACATATGTATGTATGTATATATATATATATGTAGATATATATACATACATACATATGTATATATACATACATACATACATACATATATATGTATATGTATGTATATATGTATATATACATATATAATGTATATATATATATGTATGTATGTATATATATATGTAGATATATATATATACATATATATACATATATACATATATACATACATATATATATATATATATATACATATATATATATATATGTATATATATGTATATATATACATATATATATATATGTATATATATGTATGTATATATGTATATATATACAACAGCTTCTTGTTCTTAAAAAGATAAAAGAAAAAATAAGTGAAACACAAATAATAATCTTAGCAAACCATCCAGCTCCATGTGAGCCTTGAGAATGCTTCACCTTATTCCAGAATTATATAACCCTTTTTGGAAGAGATGACACATAAGCCACATACAGTTGATATTGAATTGCTAGAGAAACAAATGTTTATTTTAAAAAAATTAGGCAAATTAAAAAAAAAAGAGTGAAAAAGAAAAAGAAAAAGAAAACATGTCACTAACCCAATGTATATTCCACACGAAAGAAAAACATGGAGATAAATTTGCTAGTGCACACCTTACCCAATAATAAGGATGCCAATGTTTCTTTTTAAGAAGCGCTTTAGGTAGTATTTTTATTCCTTTCTTCCTTCCAAATTATCTAAAAGAAAGCCTCCCTAAAATAATTCGATTCTTACCAAAGGAAAATACAAGTTAATGTTGATAATAAATAAATTAAGAAGCCCACTTAATTCCTCCTTAATCTTCTTAATTATAAATAAATAAATAAATCCTTTATTTGCATAAAGTGATAGTGTGATTTTTTTTAAAATAAAGAGAAAATAGTTTCTTATTTAAGAATTATGTCTTTTAATTATATAAAATATCAGTATGATATTTTAGTAAATAAAATTTTAGTACAGGGGATTTAGATTTGAAATTACATTTTTTTAAAAATGGAAATCATTTGTGAACTTAATTGTAACTTTGGGGTGATCAACTAAAATAAATTGAATCAAAGAGAAGATGGAAACAAAAATAGTAATAAATGGGATTATCATAGCTTTGCAAATCCGTCGCACTATAACCAAAACCTGGGTGACCTAATGGCTTAAGTGATGGTCTCTTTCCAATGATTAGTCTACACATTAACCACATAGAAAACCTTAAAGAAAATGTCCAAATAGGTTCCCCAAGAAGTGCACCAAACTTTAGGTTAATCATATCCATTAGCACGACCTCCACCTTGAGAGTGAACAAATGTGTTATAATTAACCCAAATTTGTATTTTCTCATTGCCTAGAAGCAAAGCAAATGCCACCATGTAGTAGAGGAAATGTCAGTAAGTGCACTTGTTAGAGAATCATGTGAGAAATGACCTTAAGAGAAGCAATGGCGGTTATTTAAAAATAATGAAATAGTTGTGACCTTTTTTCAAATAGTAGATATCACGGGCATTACAAGGGTATCAGAGCTTATGTTCTCACACTAGAAACTTTGGGTTGACAATGAGTTAGGACTAATTAGAACTTTATTTGAATGATTCTAAGATGGCATGCGGATCGAGGAGAACACATCCACATAAGAGTGTTGCAGGAGGAGCACCATGATAGGAGGAACAACCAGAAGTTCGTCGACTAGAGGGAGCTTAACTAGATGGGCAACTTGAGTTAGGTCTGCATATACTTCAGGCCCTGCAGAACTTGATCGGGGTTATACATGATAGGTTGCCACTAGGAGGAAAAGTGCTTCAAGGACATCACCCTGTGGTTGAAGAGCATAATCCTAAGACATGAGAATGTAGTGGGAGCCCTCCTCAGGCTTAGGAGGTACGAGTGGAAGAGATAGAGGATGAGTCAGTGCATATTCTGAAATCACTGCAACGTAGGCAACACAGTTAGAGGTAGAGGTTGTGTAGAGGGTACCACAAGATATAGGAGATCAGATTTGGGAGTCGCTTAGACTTCAACCACCCACATTCTCAAGCTCCACAAGTGGAGTGGAGGCAGTGTCATAGTTACTTAGCCTTGATCGATACTTTGGGTTACGCTATTATGAGAGTAATCTTAAGGCTATGTTCACAGTGCACTTGCTGGGAGGGTCAGCTTCCACATGGTGGCGACAAGAGGAAAAGAAATCTCGGCTCTCATCGGATACATTATCGTGGGGCACTTTGCTAGAGAACTTCAAAGATTGATACATTTTAGAGTATTTTCGCTAGAGGAGTATTGATGAGTTTCATGATTTATAACAGAGGGGACTTACAGTGGCACAATATGGGAGTTGATTCATAGAGCTCCTACAATATGTGGACTATATTCAGGATGAGAAGTTGCTTGTCAATAGGTTTATCAGGGGTTTAACCCCAATATTTGAAGACCCGTACGTATGGCAGCTCCAGAGGACCTTAAGACCACAGTAGAAAATGCCTACATTATAGAGGAGGTTCATGGTAGGACATAGGAATCTCATGAGTGGTTTCAAAACCGCAATCAGAGTCATCAAGACCAAGGATTTTGTAGAAACCCTCTTCCATCTAAGGGAGGTTTTAGACCATTCGTCAGGACCCATAGGCCACCACTATAGCACCAACAACATGCACGGAGGGCTAGACCACAACAGGGTGCATAGGGTGGAAATCCTAAGACATGGCACACGCAGGGTACACATAGAGATCAGAGGGCACATGGTCAGCACACAAGGTTTCCTCAAGCTTATCAATCCTTTAGAGGTGGATGGGGTAATGCTAGTAGATCTGGGATATCATAGACCTGCATGACTTCAATAGTACAAGTACAAATGAGGGGACCTTGTTATGTACATGTAGGTACATGGCACTTAGTGAGAGAGTGCCCACATGTATTTGGAGTAGGTGGATTCCATCCTATAGCTTTAGAGCCTATAGTTGGTGATGTGATCAACTCCCACAAATTTTTTGCAGAAGTCGAGAACAACTAGGTTGAGCATCAGGCCACCATCATTGAGGCTAGAGGTATGTTGGTGGCAATTAGGCAAGACAATAGGCAAGAGGTAGAGTTAGCCTTGGGAGCCAAGGTGACTATGGATTCCATAGTACAAGGTTGTCAATTGAGTTTTGGGGACATCACCACTACAGTGGACCTTTGCATTACTCCTTTGGGATATTATGACATAGTGCTAGGCATGGATTAGTTGGATGCACATCATACTAAGGTTTATTGTCATCACAAGATAGTTGAGTGCATCGATGATCATGGTGAACCAATGGAAATCTTAGAAGTACATAGACCAATATCTCTTCATATAATATCGGCTATGCAGATCAAGTGGTGCATGCGAAGAGGATGTCAGATGTTTACTATTACCATTAGTGACAAGTTAGAGGACTCACCATGGACATCACTAGATGATGATTTAATTCTTAGAGAGTTTGCATATGTGTTTCCTTTTGAGCTACCAGGGATGCCACCGCATCATGAGGTGGACTTTCATATTGATTTGGTTACAGGAGCATAGCTAGTTTCTAAGGCACCATACAAGATAATGACACATGAGCTTAATGAGATCAAGATTCAATTAAAGGAGTTCTTATAGAAGGGCACATTCAACCTAGTGTGTCTCCTTGGGCCGTACCAATTATATTTGTAAAGAAGAAGGATGGGTCTCTCTATTTATTTGTTAATTATAGACAATTGAACAAATTAACTATTAAGAACTGCTACCCCTTGCCCAAAATCAATGGATTGTTTGAAAAAATTAAGGGATATAGGATACTCTCCAAGATATATATGAAATCTAGCTATCATCAGTACAGAGGTAGACATACATAAGACTACTTTCAGGACACACTATGGACATTATGAGTTTATAGTGGTACCCTTTGGGTTCACGAACGCCCCTGTAGTATTCATGAGCTTGATGAATGGGGTATTGCGTACATTCTTGGAAAGGTTTATGTTGGTGTTGTTAGATGACATATTGATATATCCACGGATAGAGGAGGAGCATGAGAAGCATCAGAGATTGGTTTACAATATTTGAGATGACATCAACTAAATGCCAATTTGGCTAAGTATGCATTCTTATAGACCGAAGTCCAATATTTGGGGCACATTATCTTAGGTGATGGTATCTCAATGGATCCATCATGGATTGGGTAGCACCCACTAGTGTTACAGAGGTCAGGAGTTTTATGACATTGGCCAGTTACCATCGTATATTTATAGAGGATTTTTCTAAGATAGCACACCCCATCACTTCCCTTTAGTGAAAGGGGAAAAGGTTTGAGTGGACAAAGTAGTTTGAGATGAGATTCAAGACCCTCAAGGAGTGCCTCACAAACTCTCCTATATTAGTAGTTCTAGATCCTATTATGGATTTTATGGTTTGTACGGATGAATCATTGGATGGTATAGGTGTAGTGATTATGCAGGAGGGACGAGTGATCACGTATGAGTCGCAAAAAATCAATGTTCATGAGTTGAACTATCCTACACATGATTTGGGGCTTGAAATAGTTTTTTGTGCCCTCACAAGATGGAGACATTTCCTCCTTGGACATCATTTTGATTTACACTCAGATCATAGGAGCTTATAGTATATCTTCACATAACCAAACTTGAATGCTCAACAGAGGCGATGGATGGAATTATTATGTGAGTATGATTTTAATGTATATTACATCAAGGGTAAGGAGAATGTGATAGCAGGTGCTTTGAGAAAGTGATGACATGAGGTAATTTCTATGACAAGTAGAGATTTGAGAATTCGTATCTTGTAGTAGCTGCTAGAGGATGACTAGTACCATGAGGTTCAGGAAGAGATACATTCTCAGAGAGCCATTTAGGGAAATTATATGGGGTACAACCTAGGGTCAGATGGATTCCTACAATACAAAGGGCATATATATGTACCACAAATTGGGGATCTTAAGGCAACGATCTTGACAAAGGCCCATGGGGAACGTTATGCAACACACCCAAGGGTGAAGAAAATGCATTTGGATATACGCAAGTTATATTATTGGGTAGGTATGTGTTGATACATTGCAGAATTTGTTGCTCATTGTTTAGAGTAACAACAAGTTAAGACCAACTCTCTCAAAAGTTGTCACATCTCCCACATATATAAGGAAAGAATAAAGTTATGAACTACTTCGCCAACTTTGGAGTTCAAGCGTATGATAAAATTATATGGTGAAAAGGGGACCATTTGGAAATTGAAGTGAGAGGGTTATTAAGGTTGGATAGCCTAACCAATAGGGAAGTTAATTTACTATGTGTTTTTTAAAGCTTGTTGTGTTATGAACACGTCACGGGCACCCCACATTAATTTTCATTCTAGAGGCTTCTCTTTGCACATATTTTGGGTGTGCTTGGAGTTTCTTTGTGCTCTCTTCTAGTTTGGGGTTATTTCAGGTTTGACGAATTCTAGAGTTTCTGTTAATTACAAAAGTTTTAAATCTCTGAGCACAATGATTATCACAAAACGGGTGGGGATTTCAAACGTGTGGAGCTGATGGACTGCACTGAGTTGAAAAACAACAAAACCATATGGCGCATTTTGGAGAAGGGTGGTTTTACCATCTATATTGAAATATTGCATGGTGTCAAAGCCAAGGTGATGAAATAGTTTGTCAAAAATTACAACAAGGGGTCGGTTACCGTTTTGGGAAGGGAAATTGTTGTTAATGAAGACCTTATTGCAAAAGTTACTGGTCTTTCCACTAATGGGGTGAAGTTTTATAATGACTGAAAAGTTCTCTGAAAAGGTGGTCAACCTCTTCCTGAAAGAGGAGAAGGAGAAGAAAGATTTGGTAAGAGATGGGAATACAAACTACAACACAATGAAAGATAAAGACTATCCGGGGTGATATCCTAAAAGTGCTCATGGAGTACATTACCCTTGATGGGCGGTTCAAAAGAGCTTTCGGTTACCATTTTGCACTCCTCAATCACTTTCAGCATAAGGTTAGAATCTCTTTCCCCTTCTTCCTTGTGTCCTTGTTGAATGTCATCATTGTTGAATGTGAGAAAGATCCAGTTAAAAACCCTGTTCTTCATGAGGATTTAATTCTTCTAATTTTTTAACATGTTAAGTCTTTACAACCCGTGTCTTACTTCCCCCTTGAGGTTGATCTTGATTCGGATGATACTTAATCTTTGAGGGATGACTACCATATTGATACTGCTGATGATGATTTCTCCTCTAGAGCTTCCCCCCCTAAGACCATGGGTAAAGCCCTTGTTGTGAAAAGCACCAATTCCAAAAACCTTGTGGTTCTAGCTTCCCTCTCCTAGTCCAAAAACTTCACTTGGGCTCTAAGACTGCTGGTGTTTTGAGTGATACTCCCCTAGGCCAACACAAGCATCCCTCTCCTTCAGTTTCCATTAACTCTCTTGTTGACCATAACACCACGAGCTGACTACCTTTTCTGAATACCTTGGAACCTACTTCTCCTTTGTTCAGTGTTGTAAAAGAGCATGTATCTGATATCCTTTCCTTAGCCAGAGATGGGGTGGTGGACACTTTCAAAATCTTCAAGTGGATCTTCCACAAGATCAAAGATATCCAACTAAAACAGAGAGCTGATAGCAGTAATTTGGAGGTAATTAAAGAAAAAGTTAAGAATATGGATAATATGCATATTTCTGATGAGAACAATCCCTAGTTTAAGAAAGAAAAGGATTATGTTATCAATTGCCTAAAGACTACTATGGAGGCCTTTGGAAAATTCAAAAAAGACTATGAAGCTAGGATGGCGATCCAGAAAGAACAAATTGGTAAAATAAAAGATTCTATCAAAGTTGTTGTCAAAACTAGTCATGGTGTGATTGGTACCACGGTTGATAGCTTTAAGAATAGTATTAGAATTCTTGAAGAACAGTTCTAGTTGAAAGATATTATGGATGTGGACACCAACAATGATCAGGACATCTCCTCGGGCCCCAACCAAAGAATGAGAGGTACCTTGAAGAGAAAGGCAGTGAGACCTCCTCTTGATTTCCAGAAGTTAAAGAATATCACGAATACAATGATTGAGATTGAAAAGAGATGGAACAGTCAATGAATCTGTTGGACTGGTGTTAGTGCTCTACTACCTCTTCATTGGGCCTTTTGCTGCTAGCATTTTTGTTGTCTAGTTTTCTCTACCATGTTTTAGTTTTTGTTGTTTTGGTTTGTCTTTTTGTTTTCCCCATCTTTGTTTTGAGACTTATTGTATATCTTATGGGGAAACATGGTCTTTTGTGGTCCCTTTTTGGTTTAATGCCTTGTTAAATCTAGACCACTCTTTGCTTTATTGTTAAAGGGTTTCGGGTCCCTTCGAAACCCATTTTTACTTTAATCAAAAACAATGATTTAAGACCAAACACCAACACCCAACAAGACTCCTATTCTCTCATGAGGTTCCTAAATGAAAATGGGACATCATTTTCATGGAATTTATTGTTGCTCTACCCTTGTCTTTGTGGTGTCATAATGCTATCATGGTGATGGTTGACAAGTTTAACAGGTAGAACACTTCTCTCTAGTTTCTAATACTTACATAGCATCAATAGTGGCTAGAATTTTCACAGAGGAAGTTGTCAAATTGCATGGGGTTCCTCATAAGATTATTCTAGATAGAGATCCAGTAGTCACATCAACTTTTTGGAGAGAGCTACAACAGGCTATGGGAACTCATTTAATTTTAGTACTGCATATCACCTAGACATAGATGACCAGACAAAGAGGATAAACCATGTGTTAGAGGATATGTTGTGGATGTATGTTATGGATCAACAATCTAGGTAAAAAGAGCATTTAACCTTGGTAGAATTTGCATATAACAACAGTCATCATAGTTCTCTTGGCATGGCACCCTTCCAGGCACTATATGAAAAACCTTGTAGGACTCCTTTGAGCCTGGATCATGTTGAGGATAGTGTGGTCATTGGTTCAGAGATGTTGCAAGATATGGAGAGATAGGTAGTATTAATCAAACAATGATTACAAGAAGCTCATGATCATTAGAAGAAGTACGAAGATGCTAAGAGGACAAATAGAATCTTCTCAGTTGGTGACAAGGACTTTTTGAGAGTGTGTCCCAACAAGAGTCCAATCCACTATGGGAAGGGCTCTAAGCTTGCACCTCACTTTATGGGTACATTTGAGATTTTCAATCACATAGGACCTATAACCTATTGTTTGGCCTTGCCACCCAACCTGTCATGTATCCATGATGTTTTTCACATTTCTATTTTGTGACATTATGTTTGTTGGATTGGGATACCTTATAGGCAGAGTCAGAAGAACAATTGACATTGGAGCCCATTTGTATTTTGGGGCATCAAACATTGGCCCTTCGAGGATGGTAGGTGGACCAGGTCAGGGTCCAATGGGACAGATATGATGAGGTTGCTCTCACTTGGAAGGACACTATGAAGATGAGAGCACTTTATCCACACCTTTTTGTGGACTTCTGGGAGGAAGTACAGTCCTAGGGGGGAGGATGTGATGGCCACCCCTAGAGGGAGACTACTTTTATTGATGTTTTGATCATTTTGACATGATACTAGAAATCTTTCTTTTATGATACTATTATTTTATATGATTGAACTTTGATATAATATCTAGATAGACCTTGTTTCTATGCTTACTCATGATTAATCATAGTTGATTGTTTTGTGACACTAATCATTATTTTGATGATAGACTTGTGCTGGTGCATATGATTTGGTTATTATTATTGTAGATTTTGTTTATATGAGAAATCATTATGATTACATGTGGATATTGTGTCTTATGTCAACAATAATCTTTTAATGAAATTCAATAATGGATGACAATGCATGACAATACTAGATGTGTACAATTATGTGATTACCATTTGCATTACTTGATCATTTTAATTATATGAGTAATATGCCAGGCTAATATTATCTTGAGCATGCAGGAATTGTCATGACCAATGGGATGGGGAGTTGATGGGATGACGTAATATATTAAATTAGTGAGCCGATCTAGCCTAGTTTGAAAAGCTAAGACCCCCTGTTCAATGTTAATTGTAGTAATGTGGAATTTGTTATGTAAAGTGATTTATGTTATATAACAATGCATAAGTCAAGTTTCCAATGTGCCAATTTAAGAGTCATTTTAAAGTTTCATGTTTCATCAATGTTGGAGTGGTTTGAATAGAGTATTTTCATCATTTCATGCATAAATTAAATTCCAAAAACCTAGAACTATGGGTTGGGAGTTTTTTTAAACCTTAAACCTAGTCTTTTGAGAGTTTGAACCCTCTTTCCACCCTCTTTTTTATAAGTGATGAATTTTGTCATAGGGTCGAAGTTTAGTTGGGGAAACATGGGAGTTATGGAGGGTATCATGTAGTTGTTGTGTGTTAGTGGAGGGTTTCTCACATATGTGTGAGAAAGGAGGAAGAGAGAAGATGGATATACTTAGTTGGAAAGGAGAATATGAAGGAAGCTAGAAAAAGGGAGAAGACAAAAAAATATGTTATAGCTTGTTCCTGAAAAAAAAGAGAAAATAAATGAAATACAAATAAGAACCTTAGTGGTTAGGGCATTCTCATTTTTTTAAAAGGAGGTAATAGTACATGAAAACCATTAATCTCCACGTGAGCCCTGAGATTGCTTCACCTTGCTCTTGAATTATATAACCCTTTGTGGAGGAGATGGCACATAAGCCACCTAAGGAGAATATAAGTTAAAGTTCATGATAAACAAATTAAGAAGCCCACATAATTCATCATTAATCTTCTTAATCACAAATAAATAAATAAATCCTTAATTGCATAAAGTGACACTGTGATTTTTTTTAAATAAACGAGAAAATAGTGAGTGATTTAATTTGGAGCTACAAAATAATTTAGTTTCTTATTTAAGAATTATTCCTTTTAATTACATAAAATATTAGAGAAATGTTTTAGTAAACAAAATTTTAGTACAAGGGATTTAGATTTGAAGTTACAAATGTTTTTTATGGAAAATGATTTCCTTCATTATAAAAAAAATATAATTTTTGCGTATACAACTTAATTGTAACTTCAGGGGTGATCAGTTAAAATAAATTGAATCAAAGAGAGGATGGAAAAAAAATAGTAATAAATGGGATTATCATAGCTTGGCAAATTCATCACACTATAAACACAAATTGGGTGACATAATGGCTTAAGTGACAGTCTCTTTCCAATGATTAGGCTACACGTCAATCACATAGAAAACCTTAAAGGAAATGTCCAAATAGGTTCCCCAAGAAGTGCACCAAACTTTAGGTTAATCATATCCATTAGGACGACCTCCACCTTGAGAGTGAGCGAATGTGTTCTACTTAACTCAACCCAAATATGTATTTTCTTCATTGCCTAGAGGCAAAGCGAATGCCACCATGTAGTAAATGAAATGTTAGTAAGTGCACTTGATAGGGAATTAGGTGATAAATAACCTTAAGAGAAGCAATGATGGTTATTTAAATAATAATAATAATTGTGACCTTTTTTTCAAATGTTAGATAGCATGGGCATTACAACATGATAATCATGAATAATTTTTGGTTTTCACTAAGGTTGGGAGACATCTTGATGAAGGTGGACAACAACCTTAGGTTCCTCAATGATATGAATAATATTGATTTGATCTTGGTTAGATTATTCATTTTTGGGAGAGAGAGAGAGAGAGAGAGAGAGAGAGAGAGAGAGAGAGAGAGAGAGAGAGAGAGAGAGAGAGAGAGAGAGAGAGAGCACTGGAAATATTATAATGATGAGACATGGTATCATCCTTTTGCTCTAAAGTATTGGCATGAGTAAGACAATCTTTAGGAAAGGGATTGTTTATCAGTAAAATTCACCATAGCTAACTAGAATTGATAGGAAAATCATGAATCCCTATCTAGTTAATGAATTATAATAAATCAATGAAACCCCCTGATGCACATATGCAAGTCACTTCCATTGTCCTTCTCTTCCTTGAGTAATGTTGGCTCTCAGATATTGTGTTGCTAACCTGCAAAATGGCACAAAGATTCAAATTTCATGATTGTTGAAAATGGAGAATTGATGCTCAATTTATATATTTTAGGAGGAGATTTATTGAGAGGTGGAGCCCAAGTGAGCTAAAAAGTTGATTGATAGTTGAATTGCTGATTGAGAGGTGGAACTCAATTAATTGAATTGATGAGTGAATAGATTGAATAATTAATTGAGTTAACTAATTGATGACATGTTGGAAAAAAGTTGATTGAAAGATAGAAAAAGGTGATTAGAGAGATAATTGAATTAACTGGGGGGTTAATAGAATTAATTACTTAGTTATAAATTTAGCATGTGTTGTAGGATTTTTTATTGAAATTCAATTTAATTCGAATATAAGTTGAACTTGTTTTATAAATTCAATTTGATTTGCATGTATTTGAATTTAGATTTTCAAAATTATGAAATTGAAATGCATATGTAATAAGATTAGATGAAATTGGAAATTGAGGAAATTCAGATTAGAAGAATATTTGAAATTAGATGAAATTAGAATTTGGGGATTTGGAATTTGAATTAGAAGAATATTGAAATTTGTTAATTAAATAATTTAAAGAAATTATTTAACTTTTGGAAATTGAATTTAATTAAATATTTAATATTTAATTAAATGAATAAAATAATATTTATTAAAAAATAAAATTTTAATGAATGTAAGGAAGGGAGATTAAATGATTAATTGATGAAGATAGAAATGAATAATTAAAATATGATGAAGATATATGAATTTAGAAGAATAAGATTAATTAACTTAATTAAATAATTAAATAATTATTTAATCAATTAGATGAATAATTAGTGCATGATTAACACAACATTTTTAGGTGTCTACATTTGCCCCTCTTTGAGACAATGTCGAAATGATGTTTTTTCAAAGAAAATGAAAAATTTATACCCGAGTATGCCTCGGTGATGCTTAGGGTGTAAATATGCCCCTCAAAAAATTGGTCAAAAAATTATGGAACTGAGACCAATTTAACGACACTATGCTAGTGAGTAATAGTTTCCAATTTCACGCGATTTCGAGTCCGTTTGACTTACCTACAAGTACGTTAAATTTTAGGGGGACCACGACCGTCAGAGAGAGAAAAACCCTAATTTTGAGGTATAAATAGAAATTTCACCCCTTAATTTGCTCATTTTCCTTTCATTTGAGTTTGTTGAGTTCTTTGCGATTTCAGAGCTTTCTATGAGTATTTGGGCGTTATGTCTAGCCACAAAGCACGATTGCACATGTCTAAGCGAGTTCAACCATACCAGAGACCACCTGGGATTGGAGTACATGGAATGTCTAAGATATATTTGTGCATGTGCAACTTTAGGCTGAAGAGCCTTATGCCTATAGGTATACTGCGGGGATTCAACATAGGAGTACATGGAATATCTTGTACTAGAGACATCAAATCGATATTCTACAACACTTCATTTGGTGACCATATCTGGATTTCCTTGGTTGGGCAGACAATGCTCAATATTTACCATTTTGTAGGTTGTAGAGGTATTTGATCGGACATACAATTGATACATAGGGGATTATTGAGCTACACCTCCCTGGGTGAGTTCTTAGACAATTTGGTGAGGTTCAAGGAGTTTTGGATGTGATTACTTATTTTGTTGGGGTAGCTCAAGATGTTTCCAATTGGGGGCTTGCATTTGGCCTCATGTTTCTTTTACTAAGTTTGATTCTTGGAGAGCAGTATAGTAGGGTTGGGAAGTGGGTGTGGCAGATCCAAGCACTACACCACAGTATGACACATGGTGGGCTTGACAACGTCCCATCCCTTTGACTGATCTGATTGTTCCTATGACATCTCAGTAGATTTGGTAGTGAAGACGGTGGAGGAGAGATGATGGAGGAGATGGAGATGGGGATAAAGGAGATGGTGAGGAGGGTGGAGAGAAGGAGGAGGTAGACATCGATGGCGACACTGAGTCCAGCAACGAGTATGATGATTCTACTTCAAGATCATCTAGTAGCGATGATAGGGATAGTTCTAGTGATACTGATATGCTAGAGCTAGAGAATATCCCTACAATATAGGCAGGTGGCAAGGGTTTTGGGGACACAAACAAGACATGGTTGTTGATGATGATGATCCATAGATATTGAGGACTAGGATAAAAAGATTATAGGATGCCCTCGCCATAGAGAAGCAAAGGCACATGGATGACTGGGTCTTATTCCGGAGGGAGTATGCAGTTGTGGTTGCAAAGAGAGATGGGTTGATTACTGAGCAAGACTAGTTACATAGAGAGCGATATGATGCTCTCTAGAGGGTTTAGTTGATCTGAGATATTCATAATCAACATTTTTCTCTAGGTACTGATATACGGACACAGACTGATAGACTTTTTGATGCTGCATATGAGGCTTTGTATTATAGACAACATTATGAGAGAGTTGTTCCCAAGGATCAAAGACTACCAAGCTATCATTCTTATAGGTCTAGGAGTAGGTCGAGCAGATCTTCAACTCATAGGACTAGAAGTGGAGGAGTTATGGGTTCACATCAGGCATTTGATTTGTATTCTGACATATTATCATTTTTTAGATATATATATGATATGCAGTTTTGGTGGCTGTTCTATATGCTTGTGTCATATCTATGTGATGCATGATTCTATGTGATTTTCTATGATGCTTCCTATGAGTGCATGATTCTATATGTTTTTATATGTTTATGATGTATTTCTATATGTTCTTATTCATGATGATTCAATGAAGAATTTCTATGAATTAAATATTTAAAATGTATGACACTAAATATATAAAATGAAATAATTGAATGCTATATGACCATGCAATTAAGTAATGCAACTATAAGGCAATGATGTAATGTGACTAAATGAATTCTATTATACACTTAAATGATAATAATGAATGTACATGATAACGAATCTAAATGAATTAATGTCATTAAATGCAATTAAAATAAACTAACTAAATATGCAACTAATGCATTTTAATAAATGGATGCATATGGTAATGAATGTATATGAATTAATGCAACTAAGTGATCATGAATCTTTTTATCGAAATATGCCAAAATATTATTTTGCCACTTGACTTTAATAACAAAGAATAAATGTTAGTAAGATTAGAAATAATTGATGAAAGAACATTTTAGATGAATGATAGAATTGATTTGGAAAGATACGATTGATGAGAGAATGATATGGAGAAAGAATCAGCACAACTAAGATGAGAAAATGGAAATGTTTGATGATGATAGATACACAAATTGTTGGAATCAAGGAACACTAAGAGGGGGGGTGAATCAATGTTTTGCAAACTTTGATATTATTAATTTGTTCTTTCAAACACTTAATACATTTAATCAAAATAAAGATGCAAGAACATAAAATTAACAACCATAAGATTGCCAAAGAGGAGAGTTTAAGAGGAGAGTTTGACAACATGAGAATGTCTGAAGGTGAGAATATCCAGTAGTATGGTCAAAGGATTAAAGAGATAGTTGGTAAGATAAAGAGTGTAGGAGGGAAAGTGGAAGATGCCACAGTAATCAATAAGGTACCGAGAACCCTGCTACCGGTCTATGCTATCTAAGTTGCAGCTATTCAGGAGCTGAAATCCATTGACAAGACAAAGGTAACTCTTGACTCTATTATTGGCAAACTTACTGCCTTTGAATTAAATGGTTATGATGGTAGTGTACAAAAATTTCTGCATTCAGAGCTTCTATCTCTAACCCATTTGTGAGAAGAAGTAGAGATACTGACCATGGTTATGAATCTAGATCCAGCAGAGATGTTGATGATGAAGACAACTTAGTGGAACTTGAAGCATTGTTGGCAAAACGACTGCCTAGAAGCACTGGTAAATATAGACGTAAGCTACCTTTAAAATGTTTTGCATGCAACAAGATTGGTCATATAGCAACTAATTGCCCTAATGGTGAAAATGAATAGAAGAGAGACAAATTTAAGAAGTATAATGGTAAAGGCAAGAGAGATTGTCTTGTAGCTATTTACAGTGGTATTACTAATGAAGAATCTGATGATGATGCTAGTGAAGATATTGTGTTTGTAGCTATTTAGGAAGAAATATTAGATTAGAAGGAACTAGTAACTAGGATGGATAACTTTGATGATCAGATCATTGATAGTGGTTATTCACATCACATGACTGATGATCAGATCAAATTTCTTTCCCTGAAGGAATTTGATGGCAGCGTTGTCAGATTTGGCAATACTCGCCCTATATGGTTAAAGGTAAGGGAAGAGCAGTGCTGACGATGTCTATTGGGTTGAAGGTCTAAAGCACAATCTTTTAAGTGTGGCACAAATTAGTGACAAAGGATACCCACTGGAGTTTAGAAATGCAATGTGAAAAATCTTTGACAACAAAGGTGAATTGATTGCAACCGAGAAACAGACTAGAGGTAATATTTTTCATCTCAATCTTAAAGCTAGCAACTGTTTGATTGCAAAAATAGATGATAGCTAGCTTTGGCATAGGAGATTTTGTCATATAAATTTTGACAATATTGTTAGAGTAAGCAAGTCTAAGACAGTAAGAGGTCTTCCTTAGCTAGACAAACCGGTTAATGCTCTTTTTAAAGAATGTCATCTAGGAAAGATGACTTCTTCAACTTTCGGGAGCAAGTCCTTCTCAGTAGAGAAATTGTTAGATTTGATTCATACATATTTATATGGACTAATAAGAACAAGAAGCATTCAAGGTGACAAATATTTCATGATCTTCACTGATGACTGTTCAAGGCTGATGTGGGTCACATTCTTGAAGGATAAGAATGAAGCTTTTGGTAAATTCAAGGCATTCAAGGCCTTAGCTAAGAAAGAGAGTGGCAAAAAGATAAAATGTCTGAGAATAGATCAAGGTGGTGAATTCACTTCTATGGAATTCACTAAATATTGTGATGATAATGGTATCAAGCGGCAACTTTCTACACCAAGGACACCACAACTGAATGGTATAGCAGAGAGAAAAAACTAGTTAGTGGTCGAAGCTACTAGGACTATGTTGATACAAGGAGGTGTAGCTAAAATATTTTGGAAAGTAGCTGTAAGTACAATAGTCTGCACAATGAACCGAGTTCTGGTGAAAAGAGGTAAGGACAAGACCCCATATGAATACTGGTATGGGAGATCACCCGATATTAGCTATTTTAAGATATTTAGAAGCAAGTGTTTTATTAAAAGAGGTGATTACGTTAGTAAGTTTGAAGCTAAGAGTGATGAAGGCATATTTCTTGGCTATTCCACCAAGAGTAAGGCCTATAAATGCTTCAACAATCGGACATAGAAAATTGTTGAGAGTGTTGATGTTCATGTAGATGAATGTTCTGAAGTTTTAGATGTAACCAGTTCTGAGAAGAAGGATGAAGATCCTTGCATTTTTCTTTTGGAACCTGAAACTGTTAAATTAGAAACCAGTAAAGAAAATCCTGATGTACTTGTTCAACCAGAACAAATAAATTCAGAGGAAAATCATAATGAAGAAGCTGGACCTGAAGAGAATGATCATGTTATTCCTAGATATGTGAGACTGAATCACAATCCAAAATAGATAATTGGTGATAAGGATGTTGGTGTGCTAACTAAAAGGAGAATAAGAGAAAACTCTTGCATGATCTCCACCTTTTAACCTAGAAGTGCTAAGGAGGCATTCGATGATGATCATTGGGTGAAAGCTATGGAGGAGGAATTGGATCAAATCAAGAAGAACAACACTTGGACCCTAGTACCCCAACTGGTAAACAAGAATGTTATAGGTACCAAATGGTTATTCATAAACAAGTTAAAGGAAAAATGGTGTTGTAGTTCACAACAAGGAAAGATTAGTATGCAAAGGTTATGCACAAGAAGAAGGAGAAGATTATGGAGAAACTTTTGCACCAGTAGCAAGACTGGAAGGTGTCAAAACATTACTTGCATTTGCATCTCATAAGAAGTTCAAGGTATATTGGATGGATGTCAAGTCTACATTTCTGAATTGGATATTGGAAGAAGAGGTCTATATAGAGCAACCTAATGGTTATGCATTGACAGATAAGGGAGATATGATATGAAAATTGCATAAAGATTTGTATGGATTAAAGCAGGCACCTAAAGCATGGTATGAACGACTTCACACTCATTTGATGAAGATAGGATTTGCTAGAACCAGTGATGACAACAAAATTTATCTCAAGTCTGAAGGAGATGAAATACTGGTCAATGAAGTATTTGTTGATGACATTCTATTTGGACGTAATGATGACATGAGTAGTTGTTTTGCAGATGAAATGAAGAATGAATTTGAGATGTCATTAGTAGGGGAAATAAAAAAAATCATAGGCTTATAGATACAACAGATGAAGAATGGTATTTTCATTACTCAATCCAAGTATGTGAAAGAGTTTTTGAAGACTTTTGGTATGAGTGACTGTAAACCAGTTGGAACCCCAATGGTTAGAGGTTGTAAATTGTCCAAAGAAGATGCATCTAAGTCTGTGGATGAAAAGGAATATAGGTCAATGATTGACAAATTATACTATGTTGTTCATAGTTGTTCGGATATTGCCCATGCAGCTGGTATTGTTGCTAGATTTCAGAAGAATCCAGAGGAGGCACATCTGATGGCAACCAAGAGAATTCTTAGATATTTGAAAGGTACTATTGACTATGGGTTATAGTATCCATATGGTGGAAATTTTGATTTGAAAGCATACACAAATGATGATTGGGAAGGAAATATTGATGACCAGAAGAATACTACCAGTGGACCATTCTTTCTAGGAGGAAGGCTAGTTTCATGGAGTAGTAAAAAGCAGATTTGTACTTCACAATCTACAGTTGAAGCTGAGTATGTAGCAACTTATATGAATTGCACATAAGCTATGTGGATGAGGCACATTTTGGAAGGATTGAAGATGCAAATCTTAGAACCAAATTTTTTTTGTGTGATAATAAAAGTGCAATAAACATTTCTAAAAATCTTGTTTTGCACGCAAGGACTAAGCACATTGAATTGAAGTATCACTTCTTGACGGAAAAAGTTCAAAGTAAAGATGTTATCTTGGAGCATGTTTCTACCAAGGACCAACTTGTAGATATCTTTACCAAACCTATGCCTAAGACCACTTTCGAGTATCTTAGAAGTCACTTGGGGGTTGTCTCTCTTCATCAAGTTACTTGAGCATGATGTTGATCACATCAATCCCTAAACCACTTGCATAATTTTACATGGATTGATGAAGAAGTGGATGTTTTCCACAGGGGGAGCATCAAGTTGCAGAATGATGTTGATGCACATTGAGAGCAAAATTACATTTTTTTAATTTTACTTTGGCATTTCTGTCAAAGGGGGAGAAGAATTATGTGATTAAGAAGAAGAATTATGTGTTTGATTTGGTGAACTAGTAGCAGGCTGAAGACAAACAGAGCAAGGTGAATACTCGGTAATGTAAACCCTGATTCCTATTTCACCAATCTTAGCAACAATCAAAGGCATTGATATTTGTATTTCCATGAATGCCAAAGGGGGAGATTGTTGGCATTTTGAGTTTGATGGCATTTTGCATATAGATTTCATTAATGATATGTTGTCATTGATGTCAATTGAACCAATAATAGTATTCATGTTATTGTTGATATTGTTGTTTTTTATATTGGCTAGTAAACCGGTAAGAAGAGATTTGTGGAAGATGTTGTAAACCAGTATGTAAAGTTGGTGAGTTGAGCTGGTGTAAAGGGTTAAACCTTTCTATGCAATGTAACTAGTAAACCCTATCAGTTGTTAAACCCTAACCGATCAAGTTTATTGGTTTATTATCTGATAAGTGGTAATGATGGAGACACGTTTGATCATTGTATGAGGATAAGTTCAAATTGTTTTGGTGCATTTGGTTATTGTCTAGAGAAGGAGAAAAGTGGATTGCATCTAATGCACAATGCGTGATGAGTTACAAAGTCCAATGAAGCGGTGATCATGGAGCGGTTGGAATTTTCTTGAAGAATGTGAAGAGATTGTCATGATTTCTAATGGTCAAGATTGTACCAACTTGTTTGTAATCTCAATGATGAGAATTAGGTTTTTGTTGTGTTACTGACCTAATTGATTTATATTTAAGGTCGATGAAGTTGTTTGTAAAGGTTGTTGGCAAGGTTAGTAGAAACCCGTTGAGTGTGTAGTTGCCTAACCTGTGAATGGATTTGCACTTTGAGTGAAGGCAGCTTGAAGCTTAAGAAGGATCTGATCAAGCGAATATAGTGCTATTCAGACAGATCAACAAAACCTGTTGTTTTCTAACAATTACAACAAAAGTGAAATCCCTTAACTGGGTAAGCTCTAACAAGCTTGGTTACCCATTAAATCCTCTAACAAGGTGGTCCATTAGCTTGGATTCTTAAATCTTCCAGTGAGGTTACTCCTAATAGGGTATTATGCTTTTCATCAAGGCATATTTATAAATCCCTTAACTGGGTGATTCCTAACCGGAATTAGTTCTTAACAGGACTTATTGTAAAGCTTTAACAGGCTTGACTCCTAACAATGCAAACTTCAGAGGAGTTCAGATAGCTATCCTTGTGAGTCTAATCTCACCATGGTTTTTACCTATTTGGGTTTTCCATGTATAAACATTTGTGTCAAGTGGTGAATGTTTTTGTGGTTATGATCTTATTTGTTGATTTGATTAATTTCTGATAAGGCATGATAACTAGAAGCATTGAGAGATGAATATGTTGAGTTAAGATTAAGCATTATTGATGTTTAGAATATTGAAGTTGTTTACTGTTAAGTTGTCATAACAGTCAAACCAGTTGATGTCAAGTATTCTTACAAATATTGATCTTGACTGAGATATGTATACTTTGTGTGATTGAATTTGAGTTTGGGAACTTTGTATTAGTTTTTCAGTATACAAATTCACCCCCCTCTAAGTATTATACCTAATACTTATTTTTTCATCATACCATCAAAAATCATAGTTGGGATGAACCCACAATATAAGTATACTCTGTAGAAGTATTAAAATTGGGAATGCACATTCATTCGGGATCACTTCTCAAGAGAGAGGCTCACTGCCTATAAATCAATTACAAAAGATTACTAGAGTGATTGGACTAAAGAGTAGCATCTACAAATGCTTAATTATAGTTCTGGTTAAGCACATAATACACACTTTTCATATTTTGTTTCATTCTGCCCTATTTCATTACACAACTATGATCCAGAGCACAAATCTCTACCCTATGCACATGAAATTATGCACAATCGGTCATTAATGCCTTACATATTACCAAAATGATAAAAAACGTTGATAGTATATATCTGCAAAGAGAAATTAGATCCATCACTAGTCAGCTCATGAAGACTTAGAACATTATTCAAACATGTATGAACAATCGGCATAATTCGAGCTCCAATTCTTATGCAGACCAAAAATAATTATTCAGAAATTGCCACAAATGTCATCCAAATCTCCTGGATCACAAAATCAATCACCAAAACTACTCCATCGAATCTGCACAAAGATCAACTACACAAGTTGGCTTGTTCTTAATTATCAAACCAAAAACTGGTACTCCGAAGTATCTATCTTGCACACCAATCATCACTAGAGACTAAAAATATAGAATAGGGTAGTATAGACATCCATCAACCTTCCCTCAGATCCACAACACAATATGTTAACCTAGAAAGAAGTCTCAACCAAAATACTAAACACTATCAGATGCTTTGTTCTTAGCTTGTTGAAGCTGAACAAATCTCCAAATTGACTTCCAGTTTGATCAAATCATGAAATACAGATGGGCACACTAACTTGGGTTTCTATCAATGATAACACCTGATAACCTTGGTAGTGTCTCTTGCCAACAATCTCCCCCTTTGGTATTGATGGCAACATAGTTAAAAATAATGAAGTGTCAGAATTAGTACATATGTACACACATTTCAAAACTCAAAAACTCAAAAGTCCCCCTAAGATGAATATTACATTTTTCACTAACCTACACTCCCCCTTTGACATAAATGGTAAAGGTAGGGATCCACATACCAAAATTCATACAAAATCCTTATAAACAGGCTACATATGTACAAATATACTTCTTCAACTTACATAAACTTAAATACATTTGCAAAAAATTTCTTCAATAAATTCAAATGATTGTCCCAACCTTTCTTGAGACACTCCAAAACTGATATGAGGTCACTGAAGAAAAATGCTTTAATTTCTACTGACTGAAGATCTATTTTGATTGCTGGTGGTCATGGCATCTTGGGCTTTGTTTAAAGCACTAAACATTGTTTCTAACTTAGGAGTAATTAGATTCCAAAGCTCACCAACTCTACCAAAAATATTATCCTTATCATGGGTCAAGCTCTTAATTTTGTCAAGCAAAGATATAACATGACCTTCTTTACTAGCCATAGAAGTAATCAAGGGATCAAAGGACTGAGAAATACCTGCCAACTGCTTCTCATTATCCTTTATATACTTCTCAATACCTTCAACAAATTTAGTAGATGATAAATAAGATTTGTAGACAATGTCTTCTTCAGATAAGGCATTATGAATACTCTTTACACAGATGTCTATAAAAATCCTATTATTAGCAATCATCTCCTTCAATTCATTGAATCTTTTACCATCAAACTCATTCCAAGCTCTAACTTCTATTGATTTTTTTTAAAGAATCAAAGTGAGTACTTACATAATTTATTAAGCTCTTTAGCTGACCGAAGGGAGAATCAGATGTGTCTTTGACAAATGAGGGCATTATCTTCTCCAAGACACTGGGTGCAATACCTAGTAGCTCACTATCCTCCATGTAAGATTTCAGAATCTCCTCTCTAGCCTTGGCTTGTGAAAATTATGCTAGCTTGAATTTTTGGATGGGAGAGAGAGTGGCCAAATTGATAGGCCCTTGAGTTGATTTAGGATCATCCAATTCCTACTTGTCCTTTTTTAAAAACTCCTTCACTGCCCCCACAATGTCTCTTGCTTCAATGACAGTTTCTATGGTCTTAGGCTTCTTCTCTCTTGTCACCTTCACTACTTATTCTTGTGTTGGAGCCTTAGTCTCCAAAGATGGCATTGTGTCCATTTTATTTTACTAGATCCTAGGATTTTGAGTATTCTCAATGGACTCTACTTTCCCTGTCAAATCTTCACATTAGTTCAACACATCTTCCTTCTCTTTATTGACACTTTTTTTTCTAGAATAGAGGAAACATTTACTTCAACCTGTTAAACTTTTGAGTGCACTTCTTGTACATCTAGAAGAAATGAATCATTACCACCATGGGCTTCTTCTGAGACAATATGAAATGTATACTTATCTAGAACTGGCTTCAATATTTTCTTCGTTTCTCTAATAACTTCATCAATTTTCCAATCATTAGCTTATTTATTCTGGTTTTTCTCCTAAACTCCCTTTTAGCTTCTTTGGCTATTTTATTCACTTCCTCTATAGATATCTCAAGGAATATATTTATCAACACATACTCTTTTAGCCTTTCATCCTTAGCCTTAGCACTAACTCTTCTCATTTCTAAAAAGTTATAGATAATTTTAGGTATCTTAGACATTATTTCAACAAGATCCCTATTGAAATATTCAAGTACTTAACAATGGCTTCTTCAAGTATCCTCTTACCGACATCATCAAACTTATCATAAAATTTAGAAAGTGGCTTCAAATTACCTTGCATGGTTTAGCTTCTTCAACATCATTGACTAACATGTTAGGTTTATCTAAATCTAAATTCATTTTCTTACTAACTTTTTCTTCTCCTGAGGGCTTGTCTTTAGAGTCTCTTTATGCTTTTGTGCCCTTGGTCTTGATTTTATTCACAACTTTATCTCACTTGATCTCTTCATCATCCTCAATAGTGACATACACCCTTGTTCTCTTAGCTTTCTTCCTCTTTCCTTCTTTGCCGAATGATTTATCTTGTGATTTCACAGTGTTGATTGGCTTAGGAAAACTGAAAGAGGGTGTAGAGTTTCTGGTTTGTCTTGATTTGGTGGAGGAGGCTTCTAGACCAGTTGTTTCAACTTTGATTGGTTTCTCCTCTGCATCTTGTTGTTCTCTCTTCCTAGTTTCCCTGGCTACATCTATTGAAATACAAATTCTCTCTGCATGCTCAACCTATTTTCTCACCTTCCTTACTATTTCTGGTTTTTTGAATTGAGAATGCAACTGCAAGTTTTTCTTTGCAAAGGTACCAAATCTCTCTTCTAAAGTATTAATTGTCTTACTCAATAGATGTTGAGCATACATCTCTAGTATATTTACATCAACTTCATACCCCATAGGCATGACCCAAACTCTTCTTGGTTGTACTGCTTTCATTAGACACTGATCAATATCAACCATAAAATAGATAGAGTCCTTATACTTTTCAACAATGGAATAAGGGATCCTTTCCCTAGCCTACATTAGATTTTGGAAATTATTGAAATAACCCCAAAGAATAGTTCTTTTAGCCTTGTTGTCACCAATGCTATATAAAAGTTCTTTAATCTAAATAGCCACTAGCTTGTCACTTTCCCATTGAATATTCCCAACTCCTAAAACCTCATTCATGAAGTAAAAGAACACGCACAAGATAAAGGTTTCATACTTGAAGGTTCTCTTCTTGTCCTTATTTACCTTAGCCAGTGTAGTGTCAAAAATCCCCATGCCATTGGAGGTCAAACGCCACCACTTTGTCCTTTTGTCTGCTTAGGCTATCCTTGTTAGCTTCAGCCAAAGTATTACCAACTCTGCCAACCTATCACCTCTAAGGACTAAGACACGATGTGGAGACATTTGCACAACGTGCTATCATCTCGCGAATCTGATAGTCTGCAAGTGGTCATTTGAGTATTAACCTGCACCCAGAAGGGATCGTAACATCTCATCATGCATCCACTGACATTCGAATTTCCTTCCCAAGTCTTTATCTTTCATGTTAGAGGCACTTGAGGGGATTCTTTTGGGCATTTATTTGGCATTCCTTCTTGTAGATGGAGCTCTTGGAGATCATTTTGGAGAACATAACCATTGTTGTAACACTTCAAGTACTTCAAGCATTTCAAACACTACAAACCAGCACTCCAACGATCATTCATGAAAGGGGACTCTACTCAAACCTCTATTTTTGCACTTTCCAATCTTTATTTCCAATCTCGTATTGCATTATCTATTATCTTTATAATTTCTCTTTTCATGTGGCTTCTTGGGTTCTCTATGGAGGTGGAAACACCAAAATGGGGGTCTGACTTAGGCAGACTCCAAAACACAACCCGAACATTTTCCTCTCTTGTATGTGTGTAGGAATATCATTGTAAGGAGGACATTCAGTTGCAGGAAGCTTCATAGTGTGGACCTGTTGTGAGATTTTCTTACTCCTTTAGTATTTTCTTATCCTATTTCGTGATTTGTTCTTTTAAGTGATTTTAGCATTGTTTAGTCATTTTGGAAATTATATTAGTATATCCTAGACTCTTTGTTTGCATTTTGTGTTCCATCCGTACATGATGATAGCGCATGACATTGGTGTCCCATATCTGTGCGCTCATCCCAAGGACAAAGGCTTTGTAGATCCCTCTAGAGATGTCTCTCGAGTATCTGATACTTCTTGCATAATTTTGTTATCCCCTGGCTCATCTTAGTGCTTTTCTGAGGAGGTAACGAAGGGTTAATTTATCCTTGAGGATTCATCATCCTTAAGATGACAAATTTCATCCCTTACATTTTGGTGAACCTGACATAAACTGGGATTTCTTGTGCATTTATTTACTTTATTTTTTGTCTAGTTGCATTAATATTTTCATTTTCAAAAAAATTTAAAACAAAAAAAAAAGAGGTAAAAGATAAACAAGAAAATTGAAAACAAACAAAACATTTACATTTATCTACATTACTCCTTTTAGCACTTACATTTTTAATTTAGAACAAGACTCTTATCTTTCAAAACCTTTTTCATGTGTCCCTATGTTGTGGTCTTGAATGTTGTATAGCTTGTCTATGAGCTTTACGACTCAGAATGCAATAGGAGTCGTAGTCACGAGGTCATCTAGATGAAGTTTTCCCCTTGATCACTACAATCCTCCTCTACCTGACACCATGCATGACGAGCAGTTGCTTGATCCAAATGAGTTATTGGCTTCTCATAGTATGAAATCTATTATGACTGGGGGGCCTCTCCTTCTATTTCACAGCCTAACTCTCCTAAGAGTTCTACCCTATCTTCCCCTCCTGTTGGCAATCATGATTCTACAGTCATTGAGGACTTTGAGAAGATCAATATGTTAGAGTAGAATCTGAGAGACTTTAAGGGTTTCTTGAATAGAGATAACATCCTCCCCAGGCCAAGAATGTCATGAGTACCTTAACAAATATATGTTGATCTCTGACAAGAGAGGCCTAGAGATATTGAGGGCCTTGTCCATGATTGTTAAGAGCAATGTGCCCTTGGCAGATGCACCCCCTGTAGAGAATCAGTATGATACCTTTAGTTCCTAGGTTGGTGTTGGAATCCTAGGGTTGAGCGCACACATGGTGGACTCCACCATTCCTAGTGTAAGTGCTTCACTTACACCCTTGGGCTACATAGGAATGGCTAGTGGTTAGAGATTTTCCTCTATCGTTGCTTAGATTTCAATGATCAACATTGACACCATATCTGCAGGCATCTCGATGTCCCTTGGAGGATCTGGTGGAGGTGGTGGTGCACCTCCACCTCCTCCACCTCCTAATCATGTGTTGAATACCATTCTGCAGAACATGGGTCAGTTACAGTTGCAGCTCACTAACTTAGCTTCTACTTCTGGTCAGTCATCCTTGCCTGCGTATTATAAGAAGAGTCCCTTAGACATCACCATCCTAAATACTATCCTTCCAATTCCTGCTGAGTCCCTAAAGATTGATAGGTTCAATGGTGATGGGGACTTGAATGTGCATATAGATTCCTTCATGACTATGTGTAGTGATTATCATAATCTAGACTTCCTTCTACTAAAGTTGTTCTCACGTTCTCTCAAGGGGACAATGTTAGAGTGGTATAGCTCCTTACCTGACCATTCTATTTGTACCTTTGATCAGCTTATGGACCTTTTCCTCAAGCATTTTCAAGCTAACATTAGCAGCAGGGTCACTATCGCTGACCTTGTTCATTGTAAACAGAATCCCAATGAGAAGATCATTGATTTCATTTCAAGGTATCAAGCTATCTCCACTAAAATCCCCTTTTCCCTGCCAGATAGTGATCTACAGAGGATGTTTATTGATAATTTGCAGTTGACATTGAGGGAGAATTTATCCCTTAACCACTATCAAAATTTCACAAAAATATGCTCTTCTCTCACTGACTACCAGCACACTATGTCGCAGTTCGAAGATACCTCTTCGAACCCTCGCAGTGGGTCCTTTGCAGGAACGTCCATGAATGGGTCCTCGAAGATTAAAGTCATCACTAATCTTATGACTATTCCTCCAATGACTCTTGCACCGGCCCCACAACAAAATAGAGTCTTCATCAAGCTGAATGACTCCTACCTAAGCATAATGTAGCAAATGTTGAAAGACCACCTCATTACCCTTCTGGAGATTAGACTATTGTTTGATAGCTGACCCTACCCCTATTGGTTTGATGGGTTGAAGTTTTGTCACTATCACTGTATGCTTGGCCATGACATTGAGAAGTGTTATCATCTTAGACATATTTTCTAAGACCACATGAATATTGGAGCAATCAAAGTGGTGCACGGAAACACAAATCAAACAAGTTTGCTGAAAAAACCAACACCGACTTGCAGATTTACACTGATCAATTCCCTCCACATTCAATAAATTTCATCTCTACATCTAAAAATTCTTTAGATGATGATACATATGTGAAAATGGTCACTATTTCTCCCATTAGCTCACCCCAAGCCCAAAAGGGGAAGGTATCTAATTTATCATTGTCATTTACCTCTCTAGCTACCCCGTATTGTGGAGAGCCTACTCCCCTTTATGTCCCTGCCAAGTTGAATGCCCAAACTATCACAGGTGTGATGGTTGACCTGACATGTAGAGTCAATGTCATTATTGAGGAGACTCTCTTTGTGAACGGTTGGCATAGGCTAGCTTATGATGAGTGTCACGCCACCTTGAGAACGTATGATAGGTTTTCCATTTGTAGGAAATTTCACCTTGATGGTCGTCATAGGTCCTAAGGTGATGTCCTCTATTTTCATAAACATCCTTGAGTTAGACCTCTTTCGGGTTAAGCTCGAGATTCCTTGGTTGATTTCCATGGAGGTGGTCCCCTCTGTGGTCCACAAATGTCTCAAGTTCCCCCACGAGGGTATGGTGCAGGTCATCTAGGACACTGGCTACCGACCCCTAATTGCATGTGGGGATTTTTTGTTAGATTATTTCTCACCCACTCTGATTAGGCCCATTCTTACCTACAGTGACCTCTTATATCATGTATATTATCAATATAAGATGGGGGAGTCGACCCCTAAATCCGTGCAGCCTATTATTTCGTTGCCACCTCCTATATCAACTCCTACTCCATTTATTTTGGTCTTGCATTGGGTAGTGCCTCATGTCCCTTCATCATCGGGGGTTGAGGCTAAGCCCTCTCCCTCAAGAAGACCTTTATGTCTGCATAGGACTGCGCAACCTTAGATGATGTTTGATGTTCTTGCGACTGCACCCAACGTAGCCAAAGGAAAGGCCCCCATGTTGTCAAATTTTCTGGCCCATCCTTCCTTAGAGCTCCCGATCATGGCTGGCATTCCTCGTCCATCTCGTTATGACAAGGGGAAGTTCTCATCTCATGTCCCTTCATCTCCTCTTGCATCTACTTGACAACCTACACCGACAACCTCTGTTCCTCTAAATGCTCCTCGAGCAAAATAAGGTAGGGCATCCACTGTTGTGAATGTGGTGCCTCTCTAGGATGCACCTCTTGTTTCATCGATTGGGCCTTCTCCTGTCCTTGACACAATTCCAAAGGCCTATCCTATGGAGCATGATGCTCCTGATTCCTCTTCGTCTTTGGTTGGTGGTCCTCACCTCTGTCAGATCTAACGTGCATGTGAGCGTAAATGCTTTCGATGGGCCTAAGCTCAAGAGCGTGACATTGCCTTGCAGTCCACTGGTGTGGCTCTGACACCCAACACTGCTATTTCAGTTTCTCTCATCTCTGCATCTATTTTGGTTTCTCTCCCTACCGCTTCAGGGGCTTTTGATCAACCTCCCCCTAAATGGGTGCAAGTCTTCACCGCTCCTTCCTTGGAGCCTCCTCTTATCACATCTTTGTCGGACATGCCTCCTTTGTCTTGGCCTCTTGACATGTCGCACATGCAGGTTGTGTCTTGTGTATCTCTTTCTACTCCACCTACTATGCCTCTACTTTAGAATCTGAACTTTCTCAAGGTCCTTTAGCCTACTATGATCGATAGGAGACCTGACACTCATGTCTCGTATAAATGCAAATTTGAGTAGGGCCCTATCCTAGAGTTTCGATGCTGCAAATCATTGTAGGTATGTTCTTCATCCCTTCCACTACCTATTTCAGTGCTTGTTGGTTTTCCTATTTTTTTTTGTGTGATCGAGAGGGCCCCGCTTTCTCCTAAGTTTGTCACTTCCCCTCTTCTATAGGTCAGCATCCTATTTGACTGAGTCATTCGCTTCCTCCACAGAGGCTTGCATGTTCAACTCGTTGGATGAGATTCTAGCCTTGTCATCAATCTTCAAATGATCATTGACACTCACCTCCTTCAAGCTTGTAGACGCTAACATTGAAGCGACTTCATCCCTCCCTCTCACTACAGGTGAGGCACTTGGTCTCGCTCTAGCTATTGTCACTCTTTGAGCTCTCTACCCTTCTCCCTATGACCTAAATTGGGAAGAAGAAGCTCTTCTATGGAATGACTTTTAGATTTTTATTTTTTTATCTCCATCTACTTGCATATGTATGTGTCAATGTGTTCCCCCGTGCTTTCTTTATCTGTTTATTCCCTCCCAGAAGACCCAAGTTACTCTATAGGTACTTGGATACGAGTGGTTGGCTGTCTTTATCCATTTTTCTCTTCAGCAAGACCCGAGTTACTCTGTAGGTTCTTGAATACAGGGGATTTTCAGTTGTACACATTCCTCTATTTATCTATCTACTTCTCTTATCTGTCATATCTTGATTTTGACATTCGGGAACGATGGCAAGCATTGGGGGCATACTTTTTCCTTCTTCAATTTTGACCCCATTTTTTTTTTAATCTTTATCTTCATGTTCTCTTCTTCATATCCAAGACCTTTGGCACTATGATGATGCACCCATATCTCAATGATATTATATATCTTTCACATTGCTATGGGTTCTAATGCCAAATTATCAGATCCCCCTGTCCTCTTGCATTGCATCTTTTGATATTGTGGATATCTATGTACCACTTGCTCTTGGTGTAATTCCATGGAAATATCTTTCTATGTTGATGTGCCACAACTACTCTTCTCCTTAGAATAACATGCCTTCCATGCATATCATTCTAAGGGGGGGTCATCATATCTACATTTTATCTCTTTCCTCTTGCATTTGTTTCCTTTTCTAACTGCTTTTTCATGATTGCCTAAGTGGGGGCCAAACCACTTGATCTTTTTCCTTTCCAAAGATCACCTAGGTCGGGGCAAAGCCACTTGATCTTTTCCAAAGATTGCCTACATGGGGGTAAAACCATTCTTGATCTATATATTTCTTGCTTACCTTGGTAGGGGCCAATCTACTACTTACCAAATTCATTTGTCCTGTCATATGGTAATATAGTGTGTCGCTACACATGCCAAAAAATATATCTTTATCTTCCCTATCACATGGCAATCTAGCGCATTGCTACCCATGCTGACAATCATCTCGCCCTATCATATGGTCATCCATACTAGATTATCATGCCCTATCATATGGCTATCTAGCATGGTACATCTTGCTAGCCATACCGGCATATCTTATACCAATGGTGGTCGCTTATCTTATATCTTTTTGTAACTAGGGGCTTTCCTCCAAAGCAAGGTTTGTTTCTGTTTCGTTATCTACTTCTTTATCTTATCATCCTTAAGGATAGTCTACAACTAGCGTGTTTGTGATGTACCAAGTACCAATATCTATTCCAAGCCTTAACATCATCTCGTTGGGGGAAACCTCATCTGATCAACAAAAATATGCCTCCCTATCATGACTTTCTTTTCCTTTATCTTTTTCTCTACTTTAGCTTTGCATCTCTTCGAAGAGACATGCATGCTAAAGGGGCAAAATGTGGTGTTAAAAATCTCACCCCTTGGTGATAAACATGACAAATTACGCCTTCCCCCATGCCATTGGAGGTTGGACCCTACCACTTTGTCCTATTGTCTACTCAGGCTATCCTTGTTAGCTCCAGCCGAAGCATTACCAGTTCTTTGCCAACTTGTTACCTCCTGGGACTAAGGCGTGGTGTGGAGACGTCCGTGCAGTGTGCTATCATCCTACGAATCTAGCAGTTTGCAGGTGGCCATTTAAGCATTATGCCTGCACTCGAAAGGAATCGCAACATCTCTACATGCACCCACAGATGTCTGAATTCCTTCCCAAGCCTTTATCTTTCATGCTAGAGGCATTTGAGGGGATTACTTTGGGCATTTATTTGGCATTCCTTCTTGCAGGTGGAGATCTTGGAGATTATTTTGGAGAACACAACCATTGTTGCAGTACTTCAAGAACTTCAAGCATTTTGAACACTTCACACTAGCACTCCAATGATCATTCATGAAAGGGGAGCCTACTCAAACCTCTCTTTTTTCACTTTCCAATATCGTATTGCATTATCTATTATCTTTATCATTTCTATTTTCCTGTGGCTTCTTGAGTTGTCTATGGAGGTGGAAACACCAAAATAGGGGTCTAACTTAGGCAGACTCCAAAACACAACCCCAACATTTTCCTCTCTTATATGTGTGTAGGAGTATCATCATGAGGAGGACGTCGAGTTGCAAGAGGCTTCATAGCGTGGATATATTGTGATATTTTCTTACTCCTTTATTATTATTTTATCCTATTTCATGATTCGTGCTTTTAAGTCATTTTAGCATTGTTTAGTCATTTTGCAAATTATGTTAGTATATCCTAGACTCTTTGTCTGTGCTCTGTGCTCCATCTGTACAGGACAATAGCGCATCATCCACGCTCTCGTCCTGAGGACAAAGGCTCTATAGAGACATCTAGAGATGCCTCTCAGGTGTCTGACACTTCTTGCATAGTTTTGTTATCTCTTATCTCATCTTAGCGCCAACCCGAGGAGGTAACAAAGGGTTAGTTTGTCCTTGAGGATTCATCATCCTTGAGATGAAAAATTTCCTCCCTTACAATAATATTCTCCATTAGCTGGCTCTGCAACAACTCACATAGATCACTCTGTATTCTCCTTAATCATCTGATAGGTTGCATAGATTACAGTACCAGACACAAAATTCTCTCGGCTAGAGTTATAAATCTTATAACCAATTACCATTGAAGCAAACTTTACATTAGTCTCAATTATGTCATTAATTTTAATAGCCCTCTTATCAAAATTTGATCTGGTTATATCAGTAACAAGATAGTTCTTCACGGATTTCAGCATGGGCAAACCACCAGATGAGCTCAAACCAATTATAACCCTAATTGCGCCCTTGGTGATAATGAATAACTTTCTCAACCACATGAATTCATCATGAATTCTACTCAACACATGATAGACCCATTCATTCTCCTCAAATAGTGAGAACTTGATAATCTGGATGAAGTTCTTCCCCTCCAGCACCTTGAATTTCGTCTTAAGCCCAAAATCACCTCCTAATAGCTGATTGGAATACAAATTCAACAACTGTGAGCTCCTTAGCTCCTCAAGATTTGCGTGAATATAAGACCTAACATCTTCAACATGAAGAACTCCATACAAAATTGAGGAAAATGCACCTAGAGGATCTACCTCTACAAATTTGAAGGGGCACTTCTTGAATTTTGGGTGAGATCTTTCAGTGATGTCAACAACCAATGATGTAGCCATTTTCAGAAATTTCCATTTGAAAATCTTCATAGATAAATACATTTCTCACCATATTATGGTTTCACACGAAATCGCCTTTATGCCTCTATCACACAGAAATCTGCTTGCAAAGTGCTCTTAACTCCTTTCTCTTCGAATGGAAAGTGACAAATGAGAAGGTAAAGTTACCTTTTATAATTTGCACATCTAACTATTTGGTGTAATAAATGTGCTTGCCCTAAACCTTTTGGATACCGTATCTTCACAAACTTCCACAAAAAAATTCATATCTGAATCTTCAATATCACTCAATTTCTTTCAAAAATCCTTCCAACTCATCTACAATACCCTAATATAATTGTTGTCAACTTTCCTGATTTAGGCATCAACTACTAGCAAGGGGGGAATAGGATTTTCTTGAAAACTCCCCCTAGGCCAAAGGCCTTAAATTAATTCCAAGAGGAATTTCCAGCACCGGATTCAGGTGTGGGCCCATTTCCTACATCAATCTTGCTTTTCTTCACCCATGTCTTGTACATTTGATTCTTGATCTCATCCACTTTCCCTTTTCCTTTATTAGTTATCTGCACACTCTTGTTCTTGTTTATCGGACCCTTCCTATTCACATTCTTGCTTCTGCAGAATCTAGTAGTGCGGTCGGATTTATTGCAATTGTAACACAACATTTATTTGTCCATACCCATAATTCACTCGATTTCCTCTCAATCTACACTTATTAGCAATGTGCCCAAACCTATTGCATGAAAAACATCTAACATTCCTTCTATTGAAAGAGTTATTTTCCATACTTCTACATTCACTTGATTTATATCCATAATTATTGCAATTGAAACACTGACTGGAGAAAGATGGACCATTTAGATTCATTCTACTTCTACATTGAATAGATTTATGACCAAATTTATTGCAATCAAAGCAATTACCATTGAAAGATGGATACCTTTGAGCATTAGGTTGTCTTACTAGAGACCTTCTAGATTTGTTCTTGGGATTGCTTTGACCAAATCTAGAGCTTTTGCCTTTCTCAAATCCAAGACCTTGCTTGTCATCTACCTTCTGATAGCTTTCAAGCGGCACATAATGTTTAGCTGAGATAATCTTGAACTTCTTCTACTCATTTTCAATCACAAGTTCATTCCTAAGAGTGATAATCTTCTTTTCAATTTCTTCTCATTGTGTTTGGATTCTTGCAGGTCAAGCTTCAGTTGGCCAATCTCTCAATCAAGTTTGTAGCATTCATCAAATCTTTGTTTCAAGGACTGAATAAGATTCCGTTCATTCTTCTTTCTTCCCTCAATTTACTTGGTCAACCCCATCACTATAGATTCCATATCATGTTTCAAGACTACATTATATTTTTCAAGCTTCTCACATTCTATTGTCTTCTCCTTCAAGGCTTGAATCGGGTGATCATGATCCATGCTTTTTCTTTCTTTCCGATTTAGTTATTCATAGAGTTATTTTCTCTTTTCCATGGACTTTTTAAGTTTCCCTTTCAATGATTGAATGAGATTCTCAACATCTTTAAGATTCTATTGCAATTCCCGGACTTCTGCTTTGAGTTGATCAAGATCATCTCTAGTGCAACTAGGAGTTGTTGTTGAAGACCACTGGAATCCATGGAATCACCTTACCGGATCTTCCTCAAGCTGTTAAACTTCCTCCGAGGAACCTGGCTCTAATACCAATTGTTGGAATCAAGGAACACTAAGAGGGGGGTTGAATCAATGTTCTGCAAATTTGACTTATTAATATGCTCTTTCAACCACTTAATACATTTAATTAAAAGAAAGATGCAAACCATAAAAAAAACAACCACAACACCATAACACAAATATTTTGTATGTGGAAACTCGATTAAGGGAAAAACCATGGTGGGGATGAACCCACAATATAAGTATATTGTGCATAAGTATTACAATTGGGAATGCACATGCATTCAGGCTCATTGCCTAAAGATCACTACTCAAGAGAGAGGCTCGTTGCCTATAAATCAATTACAAAAGATCACTGGAGTGATTGAACTAAAGAGTAGCATCTACAAATACTTGATTATAGTTTTGGTTAAGCACAAAATACACACTTTTCACATTTTATTTCATTATGCCCTATTTCACTGCACTGCTATGATCCAGAGCACAAATCTCTACCCTGTGCACAATCGATCATTAACACCTTACATATTACCAAAATGATTGAAAAAACATCAATCATATATATTTGCAACAACAAATTAGACCCATTGCTAGTTGGCTCATAAAGACTTAGAACATTATTCAAAGGTGTATGAACAATCGGCAAAATTCGAGCTCCAATACTTATGCGGACCAAAAATAATTGTTGACACATTGCCACAAATGTTGGCCAAACCTCCTAGATCACAAAATCAATCACCAAAACCGCTCCATCAAATCCACACAAAGATCAACTACACAAGTTGGCTAGTTCTTAACTATTAAACCAAAAAACTGTACTCAAAAGCTTCTATCTAGCACACCAATCATCATCAGAGACCAAAATTCTAAAATAGGGTAGTCCAGACATCCATCAACCTTCCCTCATATGTGCAAAACAATATGCTAACTTGGAAAGAAGTATTGACCAAAATAGTGAAAATTGTTATATGCTCTATTCTTAGCTTGTCGGACATGAACAAATCTCCAATCTAACTTTTGATATGATTAAATCATGCAATGCGGATGGGTACACTAACCTGGGTTTCCATCAATGATAATACCTGATAACCTGTGTAGTGTCTCTTGCAAACATGAACTTGTGTGCCTTTATTCATAACACAATATATATTCATCACTGAGTTGTATTATGTAACAACGGAGCTTTGCACACCAGGGTATAAGGAACCAAGGTGTCAAGATATCTCATTACGAAAAAAAACACGTTACAGACAAGGAGTGAACTCTTCATTCTAAGTATAGTGCCAAAGGTCGAGGTATGTGTGATAGTCATAGGCATAACTATCCTTGACTTTTTTTTATAGGATATTTGTCAAATGAACGTACCAACATAGACACCCAAGGTACCATTGCCCCAGAACTTCATTGGTCCACACCACAAACAACAAACAAAGAAAAATATTATGCCCATCACAACTCCTCTAGTCACTTGTGAACATCCTTGACTAGCGTAGGAACATGATCGGTCACCAAATGATAAAAGATAAAGACTAACTAGGACAAAATCCAATAGCCGTACAAATTTGTGTCTTCGTTTTGATTATTTGATGTGATGGCCGTTGGATGTCAAGTACCTCGTTTAAGACTGACCTGTCGGATTTCAAGTGTAACCTTCTCTATTTAAAACGATATGATGATCACTTGATATGATTGCTTGATACAGTTGATAAGACAAGTTGATCAATTTGATTGCAGATGTTGATTAGATAGTTGTATCCTTTGATAGCTTCATGCGAAGCATTTGTTGGATATTTTCTAAGGTATTTGATTATTGTGAGACATTTTATTGCCTTTTTTATTATTTTTTCGATTTTTAGTTCTTTCCCAAGAGCTTTTTCAATGTTTTGGGTATGATTTTTTTCAGGATTGTATATGAATATTTTTTATCTTTTTTTTTCAGGATCATATTTGTTGGTGTAAATAAATATTCATTATGGATATTATTACACTTTACTTAAGTTAACTTAGGATAATGCATCTCTTCGTAGTTTGGATTTGAGACACTTAGGGAAGTGTGCACATAGGGATAGAGCTTGTAGGAGAAATTCCACCTTTTGTGGTCTTATTTTGCTGTTACACTCCACATTCGGTGGGTCATCCACCTCTTGTGGAATATTATATTATTTCTCCTACCTACCCCTAGTATTTCTTACCTACCCTTGTTTCTCATTGAGCCACATGTCATAATTGTGTGCTCATACATCCATATGGCCTTGCCTATATAAGTAGGCCTATATTCATTGTATTGGTTAATCCAGTTGATCATTTGCATATTGATGAGAATACAGTTTGTTCTTGTCATTCTATTATCTCTTTTTATGCTTTTCATTGTGCCCTTGATCTTGGCAAAAGCCTACAATATTTGAATTTTTTTAATTGATTTTGTGTTTTTCAATGTTTTTGATTGATTTTTTCAAGATCATATTTGAATATTTTTTTATTAATTTTGTGTTTTTCAATGTTTTTTATTGGTTTTGTATTTTTCGATGTTTTTGATTAATTTTTTCATGACTTTTTTTGATTTTTTAGGAGTTTTTTTCAAGACCTTTTATGATTTTTTAGGGATTTTCCAAGGCTTTATATGATTGTTTTTGAACTTTTTTCAAGACTTCTTTATGATTTTTAGGGTTTTTTTAGGACTCTTTATGAATGCTTAGGGTTTAAAAAGATAATGCCCATGGTATACAAACCTATTATGATGTGATGATCAACAAAAATGCACTTAGAGAAAAAGAAATTTTAACCTAAAATTATGTTATGCAATATGCAAGATGAAAATGTCAGGGGGGCTTCACTGGCCAGGCAATATTATATCACATGCATTAATATTGGGGGGTTTAATATCCCAAAAGTGAGGGTACAATATATTGCATATCTATGAAAATAGGGGGGTTTTTAATTTGGGCTATGAAAAAATACAATATCTAGTGAAAATGGGGGCTTTTAATTCAGGTTGTGTATTGGGAGGGGGTGGAAAAAAAGGAGTTTAGGGCAATATTTTTTGAAAATAGGGGGATTCTTTAGTATGCCATGAACACATGTTCTATAACCCAAGTTCACTAAGTGAAGGCCCCATAGAAAATGCATTCTCCTATTTGAGCAAGGATAATTGTCTAGGTTTATCACTTTTTAAGACACTGATCATTTTGAAGGTTCCAAATATTATAGAGATAGGAGTTCAATCCATTCACAAGAACCCTCAAACTACTCACCTTAACAAACTAAGTGACTAGGATTTGTAAATGGAGATGTAGAAAAATTCCCCATTGATACCTGAAAATTTTAGTCTTCTTTTGCCTATGTGTGTGCAATTTAGTTTATTACAACTTGTATGATCATTAGAGACCCTTAGAATCATATATGACTAACTGTGTGAGTTATTCTAACTTCAAAAGTATCCTAGATAGAGCCTTGCTACCTGTAGATGTCTATAGCCCCGATGAGGTTATCACTATAATCTCTCAAATATTACTCCATTGCCAGTAGGCTTCCATAGCCTTGATGGAGTTACTCGCATGTTCCCTAAGCCGAGCCTTTAATGCACTTTTTTGCATGATAGTTCTTTGCATTTATCTCTTTTTTTCTCTTTTTTCTTGATATTTTGATATCTAATTTGGCATAACTCTTTTTTGTATTGTCTTTGTAAATAATGAAACCTACATGGGTGTGATAATTACAACGACGATGAAGCAAAATTTTGGATTTTTCACTAGTCATATGATCAACCAAGTATCTATAATGTTTTAGAGCAAGTGATTAAAGTGTAAGATATAGCAATTAATATACTTCAAGTAACAAGGCACAATAGTGAAAATTCTACCCAATCATGGACTAAGCTCAACCACAAGGTGATGTTGAAGATGAATGACCTTAGATTTTCAAAAACTTCATGCATGAGTATCTAAGAAATGAGATAACCCTCGCTTCATTCATGTGTAAATAGGTGATTAACTTGGATAATTGTCTTGTTTTATTGATGCAACAACATGAGAATGAAGTGATTATATGCAACAATATGCTATGCAATCTTATGAAAATGTGTTTATGAAAGTGCAGCTATGATGCAACTTGGAAGAGAAATATGTAATGCAGTGTAAATGAAATGAAATGCAAATACAATGAAAGGAAACCTAAATTATCCATCCCTTAAATATAGTATCATTTAAGGTGCATGTTGATCATGGGATCAGGGAGTGGATCTCTCTCCATTGTGGTCAAATTATATGATCTGTTTCCAATGACCCTTGTTATCAAGAAAGGAATCAACCAGTTAGGCTCTAATTTTCTTGGCCACTCTTGTTCTGTTATGTTCCTTTGATTCTCTTTGAGAACTAGATCTCCCACCTCAAAGTTTCTTGGCCTTACTCTCTTATTCTAGCTCCTTCTCAATATAGTCTGATAGCCTTGTAAGTGATTTAGTGTGCTTTGTTACTTTTCATCTAGCATTTCTAGCTCTTGCAATCTTGTAACTCCGTAGTCTTCCTCTGATATGATGTGTTTCAAGGAAACTCTTAGAGAAGGTAATTATATCTCAATTGGAAAAATAGATTTTGAACCATAGACCAAGGAATATGGTGTTTCTCCTATAGCTGTGTGCACACCTGTCCTGTAAGCCTAGAGTGTAGGATTTAAATAAAGGTGTCACTCTCATCCTGATTCATCGACAACTTTCTTTAAGATTTCCAGTATTGTTTTGTTGTTTTCCTTTGCTTGACCATTACTTTGTGGGTAATATGGAGTTGTAAATCGTCATTGAATCTAAAACTGCTCATAAAGCTCACACATCTCTTGATTCTTGAATGGATATCCATTATCAATCACTATACAGATCAGGATTCCATATTAGTAGATAATATAGTTAAGAATTAATTTTGTTATCTTCTTACCAGTGGTATAAGTTAGAGGGATTTCGTTGACCCACTTTGTGAAATACTCTGTTGCTTTCAACATAAACTTATGTCCATTGGAAGATGTAGGATTGATTTTACCAACAAGATCTAGTCCCCACTATAAGAATGGCCAAGGTGATGCAATCAATTGAAGGTCCTAAGTAGGTGCATGAATTAGATCACCATGTATCCGACACTATGTACATTTTTGTTTATATTTATAAGCATCTTTTTTCATAGTAGGCTAGTAGTATGCAAATCTTAATAGTTTCTTTGCTAGTGTAGGACCACTGAAATGTGTGCCATAGATCCCATCGTGTACCTCTTTTAAAGAAATTTGAGCTTCTTCAAAATTCAAACATCAAATAAGTGTTCCATCTAGGCTCTTTCTGTACAAGGTGTCAGCAATGATAGCATGTCTATACACCTGAAGAATACGATTTTTTCTATGATTTCTTGAAACGTCAGGAGACATGTACTGATCAGTAAGTATGCATATACTTTATTATACCATGAGGATTCAGGACCCATGATCATGCACACATATTCAGATGATGGAATCTCATATGCGAGTACCACCAATTATTTCACTAAGAACTCATAATGAGTTTCATTGTTCAACATGTCTACAAGAGAACCTACAGTCACCATCACATCATCTGCTTTGTTTTGTACCCTTGTAATATGCTCAGAAGTGATGTGACTGGAGTGTTGCTTCAAATCTTCAGTGTTATAATTGTCATTGAATTGATTGATGATGAGCTAGGAATCTCCATACACTTGTAGCTTTGTTATCTTCCATTGTATTGTGGCATGAAGTCCTATGATGAGGGCCTCATATTCATTTATGTTGTTTATACATGGGAAGTTGATTCTCTAGGACTTTGGAATTGAATCACTCTGAGGGGTGATGAAGAGAATTCTTGTGCCTACACCATGGTTTGTGTAGGAACCATCAAAATAGAATTTCCAGCTAATGGATGCTACTAGTGTGAATACAAACTCATCAAGAAAGTCTATCAACAATAGATGACTATCTGGTACTAGAGCTTCCTCCAATTGATCTACTATAATATAATGTTTGATCACCTTTCTATCCATATATTCTATGTCAAACTCACTCAAAATCATGACCCACTTGGCCAATCTTCTAGTTAATGTTGCTCTACTCAAAAGGTACTTAAGAGGACCAAAGTGTGCAATGAGGTAAACTTTATGATTCAACATATAGTGTCTAAGATTTTGGGATATGAAGATCACTTCTAAACATGCTTATTCTATGGGATAATGATATAGTAGATTTCTCTCTCCATCCCTTGGTCATCATGTTGTGCCAAGAGGCCTCCCAAAGATGAATTGGTTGCTGAGATACATAATAGCAAAGGTCTGCCTTGTATTTGTGGAAATAGAACTGGTGGTGTCAAAAAATAACCCTTTAATACCTGGAATGCTTCTTGGCACCGATCTATACACTTGAAGGTGGCTCATTTATTTAATAGATGTTGGAATGGGTGACATTTGTCAGCTAGTTGTACAATGAATCTTCGTATTGATTGTAGTCTTCCTTGCAAACCCCTTAACTATTTAAGTGTCTATGGTGGCGACATTTCAATAATTGCTTTTACTTTTTCTAGATTTACCTCAATTACTCTATTGGAAACAATGAAACCCATGAGTTTATCGATGATGAAACCAAACACTCACTTCTTTGGATTTAACCTGACTTTTTATTGTTCAAGTTTGTCAAATATCTTGGTGAGAACATCTAGATGACCATCTCTGGTTTTGGAATTTGCTAATATATCATCCACATAGTCCTCCATGATATCATGTATCATTTCATGGAACAATATCATCATAGCACTTTGATAAGTGGCAACAACATTCTTGAGATCGAAAGGCATTACATTCCAATAGTAATTTCCCCATGGATAGGTGAATATTGTTTTGTGTTGATCCTCTGACACAATTATAATTGATTATAGCTCGAGAAACCATCCATAAGTGACAACATTTCATTTCCAGTAGTAAGGTCAAAAATCAAGTCTATATTAGGGAGTGAGAAGTTATCCTTGGGACAAGCCTTGCTCAAGTCCCTAAAATATGTGCAAATTCTTATATCCCCATCATATTTAATCACTGATACTAAGTTTTATATCCATTCTACATAATCAATGGGCCTTATGAATCCCACATCTAATAGTTTTTGTAACTCCAAATTTACCAACAAAGCGATTTGTGGATGCATCTTGCAAAGTTTTTGCTTATATGGCTTGATTCCTGGCAACAATGATAGATGATGTAGCACTAATTCTTGATCTAGCCTAGCATGTCAATATATGACGAAGAAAATTTTATCGGTCATCATGTGAAGAACTAGATGAATTTGTCTTTCTCTTCAGGATTCAATGATTCAACTAATCATATGTTATGCACAGCTTCAACTTCTCCTATATTGACTTTCTCTATCTTTTCAACAAGTAATGTTGAACTTTCTTGCTCAATAGGAAGATTATCTAGTCCACCCTTACTAATGCCTTCAATATCATCATGATCTTGTGAAGTAGAGGAACTTACCTCTCCAAAGTATGATGTCTTGTTGAGATCTATTGTAAAACCCGCTTTATGATCATCATATGGGAATCCATCTCTAAAACCTAGAAACTTTTCTATAGCTTCATCATTTTCAAATGAATCCAGATGTGGTGGTTCTTCTTACCCAAATTCAATCAAGTGTGGATGTATAAGACACAAATCCTTACTCTCTTCAACCTGAGGTATTGTTGACATCATGCATACGCGATTGTCATAATCATCTCTCCATGAATTTGGATCTATTTTCTTGTCTTCATAGGTAATTCCATCATCTACTAGTAGCATGTGATCATAATATTTGTCTACATCTTCTGTGCAAATGCTATGAGTAGATAGGAATTCATAATCATGGGAACCAGTTATTGTTTAGACATATGTGTATATATCTGATCCTTCTCCATAGAGTTCATTGAATTTATGAATGGGAGAGAGTGAAGTTTCAACAACATTGATAAATAATGGGACATTCCCATGACTTGTAGATCCTTGTTCTATGATAGAGAAACCTCTCATTTTTAGAATAAGGAATTTTAGTCCTTCGATACTTGAATGACTCATTGGTACTAGACCTATTTTTGCTACTATATTAGCTTGTGATAATGATGTAAGTTCTATATTTGAAATATTTTTGGGTGCCACATTGGTTTCTTGAAGAAGAAGTCGGAGATCTTTACCACTTAGTTCATCAATAGGGTATGCTTCAGTTAATTCACTTGTTCAAGATAATGGGACAAATACCATCATTGAAGAATTGCTTTGAGGTGTTGATTCAAAATTATGTGTTGCTAGAGTTGGAATATTTAATATCACTGGGGTATGTTGTTTATCCTTTGATCTTTGTGTGTCATCTCCATACCCTAGGCCTTGATTATTTGGATTCTCTTGAGGAAAAACATGTTCTATCCTTCCTTGTTTTTGTGGTCCTAGGCCCATTGTACCATCATAGCCATGTTTCTGCAACATTATGAAACCATTTTTGTATTGATCTAAAGGAAGCTTGATTATAGTCATGTCATCATGTTCTCTGTAGAGCCATTGATTCAAATTTTCATCAAGAGATTCTTCCAATAAATCTCCCCATCGAATGAAAGAGCACGAGTCTGAATATCTAACTATTTCCTTCCCTTTGTCTTGTCTAGTTGGAGTAGATTGAGGCCTTCCAAAAGATCTTGGGGAGAGAGATAATTGCCTAATAGTTGGTGCATCTGAAATGGAATACTCCCCACATCCTACTTCTTTAATTTGTAAAGAAGGTGAAGTAGGTGTACGAGGTGTAGAAGTTTGTGTATCTATGATTTCTAATGACTCCAACTATAATGTGAGCGGAGCTTCTTGATTAATGGTCACTTGGTTATCAATACTTGCCTACAAATAGTTATAATGTTGGAATGGGTCTATATCATCGTGTATGGTGATCTCAATGCCATTTTATGTGAATTCGACACATTGATGAAATCTCGATGACACGACTTGCATGACATGAATCCATGGGTGATCTAGTAGCATGTTGTAGCTCATCTTTCTATCCAAGACTTAAAATATAATATTAGTTGTAATAGTTCCTAGTTGTACTAGTAGAGTAACCACACCTTTTGATAGGCATTCCTCATCATCATATGCATTAATGTCTATCTTTTTTGTTAGATCAATATGTAGATGTGAGTATCCCAAATCCTTAATCAAGTTCAGTGTGCATATGTTTAAACTAGCTCCACCATCGATCAACACTCTTCTGACTTTTCTCTTATGTATGAAAACCTCTAGATGCAAGGGATCATTATGTAAAGGCCTATTTGTAGGAACATCCCACTCCGTGAAAGAAATACTAGTAGAAGCAACTAGATTTCTAACCATGGATTAGAAAGTGTTTTCATCTATATCTTGAGAAACAACTAAATCTTGAAGAGCCTTCTCTATAATAGCTCTATGATTTGGCAATATTCATAGCAACTCAAAAAGTGATATCCGTGCAGGGGTCTTTTTTAATTGATCAACCACATTGTAATTTCCCATTGTCAGAGGTGGATTAGAAGGAATTCCTTGTAATATAACTTTTGATCAATGTGTAATGACTGCACAATCTCTATTTCTTGGATTCATAATGATGGTAGCAATTATATCATCTCCTACACTAAGAGTATTGATGGCCTAGTTATATGAGACCTTGGTATGATTTGCAGTATTATCCCGTGTTCCTGAGCTTGAAACCTTTTCCTTATCATGTTTGGAAAAGGTATCTTTAAAGATAGTATGATTTGTATTTACTGATCCTTTATTAATGTCCACAGTGCTGCCAACTTGGTCTATAAGATCTTGAATCAAGTTTTTCAGTTTGTAACAACTTGATGTCCTGTGGCCCTTTGTGCGATGATAATAATAGAAGTCATTGTTGTTCCACTAGGTTGGTTTGAATGGACTTGGTTTATATACCCTAATTTTTGGCAAAATAATTACATTGGTTTGTAGCAGTTTCTTTAGTGCCGATTCAATATGTTCTCCAAGTGGTGTTTAATTTCTTCTTGGGGTGTTAACCCTTGGAAGTCTTGCATTAGTAGGTTGTAAGGTATTTGCATTTGTTGAAGCTATATTATTCTCCTAAAACTAATTTTTGTTTGAAAAGGACAATTGAACTGGTCCTTGTAACAATACCATTGGTTGAGCTTTGTTTACTACACGAGCATCCACAACAGCATCATTGGTCACATTTTTATTTTTTGACCAAAGGGTTTTTCATTGTTTGCATTGTAACCTGAACCACCATACTTCAAGATACCTTATTCTATAAGTCTCTTCTCTCATTTTAGGGATTTTTCAGTGATTTTCTTGAATGAGGTAAGACACTTCATTTGTATTGGATACTCAATTTGAGGTATTAGATTTTTTGTGAAAATGTCAACTTGCTCAATTTCTAGAATGTGGCTTGGACATCTGCGGTAAAGAGATCTCCACCATTGTAAAAATGATGCAAATGTTTTAGTTTCTTTATGCCTTGTAGCACATAGATCCATCAAAGTTACTTAGGTATCCATGTTGCGTGAGAATTTTTCTATAAATTTCTCAACTAGTTCTCCCCCTGATGCGATCTTTGGTGGAAGATGTAAAAACCATTCCAAGGTGGAACCTCCAAGACTTTTTGGAAATAATATCATCAAATATGTATCCTCATAGGCAACTTCAATGCAGACAGTGAAAAACTCTCTAATATGATCCCTAGGATCACCTTTTCCTTTGGATTTGTTGAATTTGGGTGTTTCAAAATGAGGAGGAAAATCCGGCATGTATAGTGTGTGATCAAAAGGATACAGATGTAAATCTTGCATTGTTTAGTTTTTCTTGTCATTTCCCAATTGTATGTTTGTCATCTGTTGTTGAAGGTTTTGCACTTGTTGAGACAGAATCTCCATGTGAGTTAATGGTACACTTTGTGCATACATGTTTCCAACAAATGGATTAGTAGTGGTGTATACCGGAGATTGTTGAAATGTACTATAATTGTAACTTTGTCTGTTATAAGTCCCAATGGGCGGAGTAAAATAAAAAAAATTGTGTGCTAACATTTGAATGAGTTGTGCCAAATGATCCAGTGGGACCTGGATTCACATTCTGGTGACTATATGTTGATCCAATTGAATGGGAAACTAGAGGTTGAGTTGTACTTGTTGGATTTGTAACTTGGGACGCTTGTGTTTGAGCCTATGAAGGAGAACTTGATACAGTTGGTGTAGTTTGGGTGGTTACACTAGCATGTGTTTGAGTAGGGACGTTTATAGTTGATGATGCCATGCTAGGTTGGGAACTTTTATTTGAAATTATAGTTGCTTGGGTTGATGATATTGATGCACTTTGGGTAGTGTTTTGTGTAGAAATTGAAGCCACAACTTGTGTTTGTGACACATTCAATGTTTGACTAACATTTTGACTCAAAGAAACCCCTGGTTGTAAAATTGTTGTAATGTCAAAATTTTGGGGTAACTTAGCACCATTTTGCAATAATAGGGAAAGATGCCTACCCCTATCATGATTGATAAGTGCATTGAGTATCATGAGTACATGTGGGTCTTGTTGAGTGGCCTCAAGTTCTTCCTGTGTCAAGTTTTGTTGAGTTTCTTTAATTGTCTACAAGGTTGACTATTTGATATTTCCATATTCCAAGTAGGATTAAACAATGGGTCATTGTTTTGATCCATCTTATTCTTTGCCTTTTGTGACCTTGTGATGGGCATTAAGGACACTTATGATGACACTAAGACTTATGCAAGATTATGACGTACCTAGGATGTAAATGTGAGACTTTGAGACTAAAGGACTTATAATGTATGCAAACTAAACTAACACCCTATTGAGGATTTAAATGGGGAGGTTATTGAGGAATGTTTTGGGGATCTTGTTGAGGATGTGGTCGTTGTAGTGTAAGCCTTTCAAGTGCTTAGTGGATGCATTCTTTTTTTGTGTCTCTTTCAATTATGTGGTCCCTCCTGTTGTAAGGTGTGCGCCCTTGGTCTCCTTGTGTTGTGCAACACAACACTTGGGTTTGTGACATGGCTTAACCACCTCCTGTGGATTCTATAAGTCTGGTGGTTGTATTGGGAATTAAAAGGTCGATCTTTTGGTGCAATGGCAACCATACTTGTAACAAGTGGTATCAGAGCTTGTGTCATAGGTTCAAACCCCTTTGATTGCACTGGGGGGATTGTTGCAAGGTGTGTGCCCTTGGTCTCCTTGTGTTGTGCAACACAACGCTCAAGTTTGTGACATAGCTTAACTGCCTCCTATGGATTCTATAAGTCTAGTGGTTGTATCGGGCATTAATAGGCTAATATTTTGGTGCAACCACAACCATACTCGTAACACCTCCTATTTTATTGGTTTATTTCAAACTCAACTCCCATGTACTAAGGAACACTTATTTTTAACTCCCAAGCCAAGTTATCTAAGCTGTCAAGAATTTCTCATTGACTGTCATTTGGCTCCAGATTGGGTTGTTCAAATGGGAACAAACCATCACCTATTAGACCCATTTTGATGCATGATACGACTCTTATAATGAATATGTACCTAGGGGAAGACTATGAAAGATGTAAATGGACACTATGTAAGGACTATGCAAGGACTTATGCAAGAATTTATGAAATATAAGGACGTAAATGAGGATGTAAATGAGGTCATAAATGAGGACTATGTAAGGACGTATGCAATATGAGGATGTAAATGAGAGCTATGTAAAGACTATGCAAAGACTTATGCAATATGAGGACGTAAATGAGGACTTAAATGAGGACTTAAGTGAGGAGTATGTAAGGATTATGGACTCTAGGCAAGCCTAGGATCACAAAAGATAAAATGTTTTTGTTGTGAAAACTTTGGACCTTGTTTGTAATGTTGTTGTTTTGGATGGACTTGTTGAAGTAACTTTGTTTGAGTGACAAGGTTTTTTGATTTGGAGAACACTGTTTAAAAATAAGTATGGCCAAATAAATTCCATTCTAACACACTCTGAGAATTAGAGTTACACAAGGAAGGGTTTGAATTATCCTAGATCAAAACCAACTCTATACTGGTTCAACACATGAGCGGCATAGAAAAACAATGCCTAGGTTGGAAATTTGAAACCATTCAATGAGGCCCCTACAAAATACTAAAACAAAATGGACAAATAGAGAATCTAGTAGCACTGGATCCACTCCATGATACACTTCTCGGGCATGCCAGTTTCTCTTACCCTAAAGATCCAAAGATCTTATCACTAAGGAATTTTTGTCTCATTAAGCAAGATACATGAGAGGTATCTAAGGGGTATGATGTGCACACCCAGAATCATCAAATGTAAGTTTTTGGGAAACTAGATTTGGTTCTTAGTAACGACATCCATTCAGGTAGCCATACATGTGGCGTTTTACTCAAATTAATGAGACCTCCCAGGACTTGTGGGCTTTTACGCACCTCTATGGGTATTGAGGGAGACAAACATCGATATGACACATCGACACCCATTACTTGTAATTTTAATCATAAGCATATTTATTTATAGTGGCTTAAAAGAACTTGGCCTTATCCTGTTACCACTTTAGGTCGTTTGCTTCCAGAGAGCAAGCGGGCTTTCAGAAGGCAAGCCCTCTAGAAAAAAAGAAAAAGAAAAGAGCATCACTAACACTTTTCTCTTGCACCCAAGTCCACGAAAGCCAGGGGAGAGGATAGTGTGTGTTAATAGTAGGACCACTCTAGACCAAAAAGTTATTTCCCTTAAGATATTGCAATATGTGAGCTAAACTAATGATAAGCCAGATGCATGTCTATTTTAAACCAAAAATTTAAGTGTGAGATTCACATGTTCATGAAAATTTTAAGCACCAAATCCAAAAGTGAATCCATGAAATCTCCATTTTAAGTATCAAACCCAAGAGTGAATTGCATGTTCAATTTAAGTACCAAATCTAATTGTGAATTCAAGCATCTCCATTTTAAGCACCAAATCCGAAAGTGAATTAAACCCTAAAGGATCCTACAATCACACATGTTAGTAGTTTCATAAAAATCTTGGACTGATCAGGCCTTCTCTATTTCCTTGGCACATGCTACAAACAAAAAAAACAGTAACACCGAAAAACTAGAACAAAAAAGAAAAAGCAGAAACAAATACCTCCTATTTTATCAAACGAATATGAAACTCTATTTAAGCGAATGTAACATGCTAACTAAACGAATGCAAATTTCTGGCAGTACGATTGCGAAATGATGCAAGAACGAATGTGAAACGAAAAATAGAAAAACAAAATACAAAAGGAAGACTGGGAATAGAAAGTTATTCCATAATCAAAGCAACCATTAGCTCAACTCAGTTTACCATGTTGTACTTCATAACATAAGATTCCATTCGGCTATGGTATTGAAAGAGGGCAATTTGTTCTTCCTATTCCTTGATTTTCCTTTCTGTTTTTAAAATTCTCTGGTAACAACTCTGTTGTCTTCTCTGTTATGATTTCCTTCTAGACCCTAAAATCCTGAATATTACTTTGGGAGCCATAAGGTTTCATGCATGTTAGACAACATATAAAAGTAATATTTAAAAATCCTGAATTGAAAATCGAAATTTAAAATTAGATTGAAAACCAAATGATGAAAACAAATGACTAAACTGAAATGGTAGAAAACTAATCTAAATGAATGCAAAATGTGACATAGATGAATGCAACATTATGACAGAACGATTGTGAATTTTTGCAAAGACGTATGCAGACTGATGATTGAGCGAATGCGAAATGATATGTGGATGAATGCAAAATGATTATGAGCATCTATGATAATCCGTACAAAAACCCGCAAACCTGCAAAAATCCATACAAAAACCTGTAAAAAAATGAAAAAACCAAAAACTGAAGATAATTAGTTGTACATTCACATTAGGTTCACCAAATGTTTATCAGTAAAATTCACCATAGCTAACTAGAATTAATAGGAAAGTCATGAATCCCTGTCTAGTTAACCAATTCTAATAAATCAATGAAAGTAAGTATACAATACAACAAGTTTATAAAATAAATTGAGTACAACCCCATGTTGCATAGATGCAACTCGCTTCCATTATCCTTCTCTTCCTTGAGTAATGTTGGCTCTCAGATATTGCACTGCTAACTTGCAAAATGGCACAAAGATTCAAAATTCGTGATTGTTGAAAATGGAGAATTGATGCTCAATTTATAGATTTTAGGAGGAGATTGATTGAGAGGTGGAACTCAACTAAGCTAAAAAGTTGATTGATAGTTGAAGTGGTGATTGAGAGGTGGAACTCAATTGATTGAATTGATGAGTGAATAGATTGAATAATTAGTTGAGTTAACTGATTGATGACATGTTGGAAAAAAGTTGATTGAAAGATAGAAAAAGGTGATTAGAAAGATAATTGAGTTAACTGGGGAGTTAACATAATTAATTAATCAGTTATAAATTTAGCATGCGTTGTAGGATTTTTTTTATTGAAATTCAATTTAATTCGCATGTTAACAAATTCCCTATCTAGTTAATGAATTCTAATAAATCAAAGAAAGTAAGCATGCAATACAACAAGGTTATAAAATAATTCAAGTAAAACCCCCTGTTGCACAGATGCAAGTTGCTTCCATTGTCCTTCTCTTCATTGAGTAATGTTGGCTCTCAGATATTGCACTGATAACCTGCAAAAAGGCACAAAGATTTAAAGTTCATGATTGTCATATGATCAAAGTTTAGTTGGGGAAACATGGGAGTTTTGGAGGGTATCATGTAGTTATTGTCTGTTAGTGGAGGGTATCATGTTAGTTGTTGTGTTTTAGGCGATATTGTGTCTTATGTAAACAATAATCTTTTAATGAAATTCAATTATGGATGACAATGCATGACAATACTAGATGTGCACAATTATGTGATTACCATTTGCATTACTTGATCATTTTGATTATATGAGTAATATGTCAGGCTAACATTATCTTGAGTGTGCAGGTATTGTCATGACCAATGGTATGGGGAGTTGATGGGATGACGTAATGTATTAAACTAGCGAGCCAATCTAGCCTAGTTTGAAAAGCTAAGACCCCTTGTTCAATGTTAATAGTAGTAATGTGGAATTTGTTATGTAAAGTGATTTGTGTTATGTAATAATGGATAAGTCAAGTTTTCGATGTTGCAATTTAAGTGTCATTTTAAAGTTTCATGTTTCCTCAATGTTGGAGTGGTTTGAAAAGAGTATTTTCATCATTTCATGCATAAATTAAATTTCGAACTCCTATAACTATGGGTTGGAGTCTTTTGAAAACCTTAAACCTAGTATTTTGAGAATTTGAATCCTTTTCCACCCTCTTTTTCATTAGTGACGAATTTTGTCATGTGATCAAAGTTTAGTTGGAGAAACATGGGAGTTCTGGAGGGTATCATGTAGTTGTTGTGTGTTAGTGGAGGGTTGCTCGCACATGTGAGAGCAAGGAGGAAGAGAGAAGAGGAATATACTTAGTTGGAAAGGAGAGTATGAGGGAAGCTAGAAAAAGGGAGAAGGAAAAAAAATTATGTTACAATTTGTTGATCTTAAAAAAATAAAATTAAATGAAACACAAATAAGAATCTTAGCAATTAAAGCTCCACGTGACCCTTGAGAATGCTTCACCTTGTTCCTGAATCATATAACCCTTTGTGAAGGAGAAACAAATGATTATATAAAAAAAATTAAATGAGTTAAAAAAATAGGAAAAAAGAAAAAAAGGAAAAACGTGTCACTCACCCAATATATATCCTACACGAAAGAAAAACATGGAGATAAATTTGCTAGCGCACACCTTATCCTTAAATAAGGAAGCCAATGTTTCTTTTTAAGAGGCACTTTAAGGAATATTCCTTTCTTCCTTCCAAATTATCTAAAATAAAGCCTCCCGAAAATAATTCGATTCTTACCTAAGAGGAATATAAGTTAAAGTTCATAATAAATAAATTAAGAAGCACACTTAATTCCTCCTTAATCTTCTTATCATAAATAAATAAATAAATCCTTTATTTGCATAAAGTGATAATGTGATTTTTTTTTAAATAAAGAAAAATAGTGAGTGATTTAACTTGGAGGTGCAAAATAATTTAGTTTCTTATTTAAGAATTATGTCTTTTAATTATATAAAATATTAGTGCGATGTTTTAGTAAACAAAATTTTAGTACAAGGGATTTAGATTTGAAATTACAAACTTTGATTTCGTTAATTATTAAAAAAAAAAAATTATAATTTTCAAGTATACAACTTAATTGTAACTTTGGGGTGATCAACTAAAATAAATTGAATCAAAGAGAGGATGTAACAAAAATAGTAATAAATGGGATTATCACAGTTTTGTAAATCCATCCCACTATAACCAAAACTTGGATGTCCTAATGGCTTAAGTGATGGTCTCTTTCCGATGATTAGGCTACACATCAACCACATAGAAAACCTTAAAGGAAATGCCCAAATAGGTTCCCCAAGAAGTGCACCAAACTTTAGGCTAATCATATCCATTAGGATGACCTCCACCTTGAGAGTGAGCGAATGTGTACTACTTAACCCAAATCTGTATTTTCTTCATTGCCTAGAGGCAAAGTGAATGCCACCATGTAGTAGATGAAATGTTAGTAAGTGCACTTGTTAGGGAATCATGTGAGAAATGACCTTAAGAGAAGCAATGATGGTTATTTAAGAATAAACTAATAATTGCGATCTTTTTTCAAATGTTAGATAGCATGGGCATTACAACATAATAATCAGGAAAAAAATTTGGTTTTCGCTAAGGTTGGGAGACATCTTGATGAAGGTGGACAACAACTTTAGGTTCCTCAACAATATGAATGGTACCGATTTGATCTTAGTTAGATTCTTCATTTTTTGGAGAGAGAGAGAGAGAGAGAGAGAGAGAGAGAGAGAGAGAGAGAGAGAGAGAGAGAGAGAGAGCATTGGAAAGATTATAATGATGAGAAATGGTATCATCCTTATGCTCTAAAGTATTATCATGAGTAAGACAATCTTTAGTAAAAGGACTATTTATCAGTTAAATTCATCGTAGCTAACTAGAATTAATAGGAAAATCACAAATCCCTATATAGTTAATGAATTCTAATAAATCAATGAAAGTAAGCATGCAATACAGCAAGGTTATAAAATAAATCAAGTAAAACCCCTTGTTGCATAGATGTAAGTCGCTTCCATTGTCCTTCTCTTCCTTGAGTAATGTTGGCTCTCAAATATTGCGCTGCTAACCTGCAAAATGGCACAAAGATTCAAAGTTTGTGATTGTTGAAAATGAAGAATTGATGTTCAATTTATAGATTTTAGGAGGAGATTGATTGAGAGGTGGAACTCAAGTGAGCTAAAAAGTTGATTGATAGTTGAACTGTTGATTGAGAGGTGGAACTCAATTAATTAAATTGATGAGTGAATAGATTTAATAATTAATTGAGTTAACTAGTTGATAACATGTTGGAAAAAAGTTGATTGAAAGATAGAAAAGGGTGATTGGAGAGATAATTGAGTTAACTAGGGAGTTAACAAAATTAATTAATCAGTTATAAATTTAGCATGTGTTGTAGGATTTTTTTTATTGAAATTCAATTTAATTCACATGTGAGTTGAACTTGATTTAGAAATTCAATTTGATTTTGCATCTATTTGAATTTAGATTTTCGAAATTATGAAATTGAAATGCACATGTAATGAGATTAGATGAAATTGGAATTTGAGGAAATTTGGCTTAGAATAATATTTGAAATTAGATGAAATTAGAATTTGGGGGTTTAGAATTTGAATTAGAAGAACAATGAAATTAGCTAATTAAATAATTTAAAGAAATTATTTAACTTTTGGAAAATGAATTTAATTAAAGAATAAAGATTATTCAATCAAATGAATTAAATCATATTTAATTAAATAATAAATATTTAATTAATGTAAGGAAGTGAGGTAAATGATTAATTGATGAAGATAGAAATGAATAATTAAAATACGATGAAGAGATGAATTGAGAAGAATAAGATTACTTAACTTAATTAAAGAATTAAAGAATTATTTAATCAATTAGATGAATAATTAATGGATGATTAACGAGACATTTTTAGGTGTCTACATTTGCCCCATTTTGAGAAAATGTCGAAACGACATTGTTTCAAAGAAAATGAAAAATTTATGCCCCAGTATGCCTTGGTGATGCTTAGGCTATAAATATGCCCCCTTGGAAAATTGGTCGAAAAAATATGGAACTGAGACCAATTTAAGGATACTATGCTAGTGAGTAATAGTTTCCAGTTTCACACGATTTCGAGTCCATTTGGTTGACCTACAAGTGCGTTAAAGTTTAGGGGGACCATGGCCGTTAGAGAGAGAAAACCCCTAATTTTGAGCTATAAATAGAAATTTCACCCCTTCATTTGCTCATTTGCTTTCATTTGGGTTCATTGAGTTCTTTGCGATTTCAGAGCTTTGTGCGAGTATTTGAGCATTATGGCTAGCCACATAGCACAATTGCACTTGTCTAAGTGAGTTTGATCATACCAGAGACCACCTGGGATTGGAGGCATGGTGAGTTTCCAAAAAAATTGCCTACTGTTTTTCTTGAGTTGTCCAATTTTTCAATTTTTCTCAGAGCTCAAAATTTTTAACTATTTCGCATACGTATTTTGAACTTGTCACATGTTTCTTAAACTTTTTGCATTAGCTTTAAACATTGTGCAAGTGCTTAAGTTTCTTGCATAAGTTGAAATCATGTCACATTCGACTGTCTTTTTTGCATTTGATATAAATGTGTTGCAAAAGTGATAACTATTGCACATCCGTTTTAAATGTATGCATAAGTGATAAGTGCTTCGCATAAGTGAAAATCATGTCACATTCATTGGTTTAGGTGATTTTTTAATATGCATGATTGAAACATTTATCATGCAATCATGATAACTAACACTTGTATCATTTTTTCTCTACAAGAGCCACTCGGTGTGCTTGGGACCAGGTAGACGAGGTCTAGTGGGCTTGATCTTCGACATCAGTTACTGCGAAAGGATATTGCATTGATTCGACATCTTGGACTATATCATGCTCTTCATTTTTCTGAGATTATGGCTAATAGGGCCTTGATTACTGCTTTAGCAGAGCGTTGGCACTCTGAGACCTACTCATTCCATCTTTCGATTAGTGAGGCATCCATTACACTAGAGGATGTTTGGCATATTCTGCATATTCTGTTTCATGGCGAGAGAGTTGTCTATGACCATAGTGTGGGTGTTGTAGAGCTTTATGTCAACTCTTTGAGTGTGAGGAGAAGGATCTCCATATGAGTTGTCAGTATGAGATTGCTTGGGGATAGGGAGACTATGATGATCTGGTAGTGGTACTTTGCAGTCTTATAGGAGGCCTTCTTATACCTAATAAGAGATGTCAGGTGTTTTTTAGTTGGATGGGGCATGGTTATCTCTAGGATGATCATTGAAAGACAAGTTTATGCATGGAGACCATGTCTACTTGCCATGTTATATTATCACATGCATATGATAGTATACTTGACATATCGATCTATCAGCTGTGGCATGACTCTGCTCCAAGTCTGGGCTTGGGAGCACATTGCTATATTCAAGACAGTTGTGCATGTGCAACTTCAGGTCAAGGAGCCTTATGCCTATAGGTATACTGCAAGGATTAAGCACAAGGGTACATATAACATCATGTACTTGAGACATCAAATCGATATTCTACAACACTTCATTTCACGACTATATTTGGATTGCCCTTGTTTGGCAGACAAGTGCCTCCCAATAATCCTTATGTGAGACGTACTTTTCAGGAGAAGAATGAACATAATTCTCCAAAGATTCATCTTTAGGAGGGAGATCTTTGAAAGAAATGTCCATATTCTCTTTTTGAACCAATGTGCCCTTAGTAATGAGATCAATTTTGGGAGATGGTAGATTATAGCTATGAATGAAAGGGAGAACTAAATTATCATCATATGCATGAAAAGGATCATCATGAACATCTTTAATGTAACTTGAAATCAAACTAGAGAAAGAGGATAAAAACTCAATAAGTACTTATGATCAAACAAGAAACTCATATGTCATGTAACCAAAGTAATGTTCACTCAATACATGCATGGAAAATTGAATAAAGGAGGGAAATTTTGAATTTCAGATTTGAAAATTGCGATTATAATGTGCAAAATTTTGTGAACATGATTGATTAACCAATTAATTAAGAGATTTGATTAGTGAATTTGAAAGATGAATTCTTCATAGCCTAACATATCATAAAGATCAGATCTGAAAATGGATTTGAAAAATTATGCAACTCACAAACCCAAATTAACTAAAATAAATTAGGGTTTTTGTGATTAAAACCTCTAAATTTATGTAATTTGATAAAAATAAGATCTATGAATTAAAAATTAAAAATTAAAAAGTTCACAAATCAAATCTAAAATAATTTAAAATCCAAATTAGAGAACTCACAAGCTCAATTTTAGAATTAAAAATTAGGGTTTTTGTGAATTTAACCTCTAAATTTTTTAAATTCAATTGGAAATTAAACTTCTAGATGTAAATTTGAATTTTAAATTGCATAAAAACTTAGATCTAAGAACATTAATCAGAATTAAAGGTGTAAGGAGTCAGGTTCACCAAAATCTAATGGTGAAATTTAGGGTTTCCACCATTAGATGTATTAAAACCACTAATTTTTGCTTAGGAACCATCACATTAGGGAAAATTAGGAATTAGATAGATCTAAACATACTAGATCTAGATTCTAATCTAATTCTAGGGGTTCTTGGATGAGCCTCTTTTCTCCCTTGAGTTGAATTGAATTGTTGAATTTGTTGAAATTAGGGTAAATGTGCCTAAATTGGGGTAAAAATGCATGAAAAATGAGCTACAATTGTTGGATCAAGCCATGAACTTGGATCTGAGTAATATAAGAGTATTCAAACCTTCTCCTAGGGAGAGATCCTAAAATATCAGGATAAGGATGGTGGTCAGTCTTGCCCTCTGCACCTTTCACACTCTAATAGGGGATCTCTTTATCACTTTAAATAAAGTCGATTCTGAAGATCACAACTCCATACCTACTTGTTGAATTGGTTGAATGGACCGAAATACTAAGAGGGGGGTGAATTAGTATATCCACAATTTCTAAATCTTTTACTAATATATCAATTTCATGAATTAAGCTCATCAACATGAAATAGAAAATTCATAATAAACAAATAACACAACCACAAATTGAACATCAAATTTTATACGTGGAAAACCCAAATGGGAAAAACCACAAAGAGTGTTAGCTCTCAAGATAATATAACTAGTAATATGGTGTTTACAAAATGGGGCGGCTCACTATCGAAATTCTCACTACAATAGATAATAATTGAACTGAGGAAAATTGCATCCCTTATTGCATGACGTGTGTTCTACATTATACTCAGATAACAACTCACAAAGACTCATAGCAGATCTGGTAAGGGATCATTGTACCACTATCCACAATCGCCTGCAAAAAGTCCAGTAAGGGATTACTGCACTGCTCTGCCAAACTAATCACTTGCAACAAATATGGTAAAGGATTACTATAACACAGTCTACACTCTAACTCTGCTATATACTCCTTCACTCATATATTGCTCACACGCAATTGCTTTGTTGCTCACAATTATGTCACCCACATACTTCTTACTTTGTTATACCACACACTATACTCTATTTTCTCCTATCTCATAATTTTCACACACTTGTTTCTTCATTTCACACACTTTATATGTGTGTGTATATGTATATGTATATATGAATGTATGTATGTATATATATGTATATGTATAGGTATATGTGATAACTCAATCATGAACAGTGAGTACCAAACCGGTACTGAGAGGGGGTGGGTGAATCAATACAGGTGCAAAGCCTTTTCCTGAACTGGTTAGATTGCAGACTATAAACTACTGGCAATCCCTAACACCGGTCCGAACTAGATTACTATCAATTAAATACAGTGAAACTGTGAAAGTCATGAACTGATCAATCTTCTTAGCTTTCCATACAACCTACTCCCTCATTTCCACTTTGTCCTTATGCATAAGAAGATAATCTATCATCAAAGATACAATGATTTACCACTAAACAAGAAATAACAAAACATCACATGAAAGAGGCATCACACATGACACACATAATTTTTTCACGTGGAAACCCAATTGGGAAAAACCACAGTGGGGATGAATACCCACAAGCTGTTTTTGAACCCTTTAGAAGTCCGCTTTGTTAGGAGCCAGGTCTGGTTAAAGACTGTTACATCAAGTTCTGTTAGGAACCGATCCTATTAGGGATCACCCGGTTAAGGGATGGCTAGAATACCCAGTTAAGGGTTAAACCCTGTTAGAGGTTACCTTGTTAGAGGATTTTATGAACTCAATGGCTTTGAGTCACCCTGTTGAATGATTTATAGCAAGTTGGTTAAAGCTACCCTATTAAGGGATTTTCCAACTGTTGAAGTGATTAGAGATCAACAGGTATTACAATGATTTGGTAATAGCACTCAATGCCAATATAGATCCGCTTTAGTTCCTTCCTTCTACACACACACTATGCAGGTATCAATCCTCTCAACTGGTCTAGCAAGAATCACGCATCTCTGTAAATAGATACACACACACCATTTGTCAACAACCTCAGCATGAAACACCACATCAACCTTATAGGAAATAGATAGGTCGGTAGCAAAAACCCTAAACCCTAAACACTTAGGTTGAGAAATTTAGCTGGTCCAATCTTGACCATTGAACACTTTGCATTTGAATACAATGGTCTTGAACAGATCTCAAGACATTCTCCATCGTTCATTTTTCACCACTTCTTGGAGGTGATAACCCATCATGCGTTCTCCACCATTTGCAGAGACTTTGCACATTCCTGAGGTAGATAGGATCAATCTCCTTCATGCAAGATCCTTCACATGCACGAGGCTGTCATGGCAACACGATCTGATCTCCATTACAATGCTAACTCATCACACAATTCCATCGGTTGAAACACACAGGCTTGGAACACTTCAAATGGAAATCCTAAAGCTGAGACTACCAACCGGTAGTTATGCCATATGAACCCTAGATAAATTTTTTTCCATATGTCAGTTCTCATTTCGACATACTGGTTTCGGTTCACAACAACATACCGGTTCACTTGGACAAGCATACGACTTCACTTTTTCACATATGCTGGTTCACAACATCATACCAGTTCTCTTTGTCAGTTTCTTAACTTCAATAATCCTGTTCACCCTTCATCATTTTACCGGTTCACTCTTCAGCATATTATCAGTTCTCTTTCAACATATTGACATCAATGACAACACAATATCATCATGTCAACATATTCTGCACATATGCCAACAATCTCCCCATTTGGCATTGATGGTAATATACAAAGATATCTTCTCTTTCTGCATCACATCTTCTCCTTAATATTGCAAATATCTTTTCCACTTCACATCTTCTCCCCCTTTGACAACAATGCCAAAGTGGAGGCACAAGCTTCCCTATTCCACTATGCTACTCCCCCTGAGGAGTAGGATCCTTCAACACATCAATCCTGAAAAAGATATAGCAAAGTAAGATCTAACTGATGTGGAGCACAAACCTTTAGATTACCTCTTGAAGGGGAAACACCCCTAACTCACCTCTCAGATAGGTAAAAGTAGCATTTGGTAAAGGCTTGGTGAATATGTCTGCTAACTACTCCTTACTGGACACATGTTCCAATACCACCTCTTTTTTTAGAATCTTTTCCCTCAAAAAATGATACTTGAGTTCAAAGTGCTTGGTTTTAGCATGTAAAACTAGATTATTGGAAATGTTAATTGCACTTGTATTGTCATAGAATATACTTACCGGTTCAGATACAAGAACTTTGAAACCATTCAATACATGCTTCATCTAAATAGTTTGGGTGCAGTTCATAAAAGCTACAACATACTCCACTTCTATTGTAGACTGAGAGATACAACTCTGATTTTTACTCATCCATGAGACCAATCTACCACCGAGAAAGAATGCACCACCGGTTGTGCTCTTCCAGTCATCTACATTACCAGCCCAATCAGCATCCGTGAACATTTTCAGGTTGAAATCATTGTTGAATGGATACCATAACCAATAGTCAATAGTTCCCTTCAGATATCTAAGGATCTGCCTGACTGCTACCATGTGGGATTCTCTTGGGCTTTGTTGAAACTGAGTGGTAATACCCACTGCATGTGCAATGTTCGGTCTGCTATGCACTACATAATGCAACTTACCAATCATTGATCGATATTCCTTCTCATTTACCAACGCTAAGTCATCTTCTTTTGATAGTTTACAACCAGTCACCATTGGTGTACCAACCGGTTTACTTTCTTCCATGCCAAAGGTCTTCAACACATCTTTGACATACTTGGATTGAGTAATAAAGATTCCATTTTTCATTTGCTGAATCTGCAGTCCAATGAAGAACTTAATCTCCCCTATGAGTGACATTTCAAACTCCTTTTTCATCTCATCAACAAAGTCATGACTCATCTTGTCATCTCCACCAAAGATTATGTCATCAACAAATACTTCACAGATCAAAATCTGATCTCCTTCTGATTTCAAGTAGATATTGCTATCTTCACTTGTTCTTTCAAATCCAATCTTCACAAGAGGGGAATGCAAGCGTTCATACCATGCTCTTGGTGCCTACTTCAGTCCATATAAGGCTTTATGTAGCCTACAAACCATGTCATTGTCTTCTGATAGGGCACACCCATCTGGTTGCTCTATAAACACCTCCTCTTCAAGTATTCCATTCAGGACTGCAGATTTTACATCCATTTGGTATACCTTGAATCCTTTAAAAGCTACATATGCAAGAAGCATATGAACTCCTTCCAATCTTGCTACTGGAGCAAAGGTTTCTCCATAGTCTTCTCCTTCTTCTTGGGCATATCCTTTACACACTAGTCTGGCCTTGTTCCTTACCATTGTGCCATCCTCATTCAACTTATTTCTAAAGACCCATTTGGTTCCAATGACATTTTTATGCTCCGGTCTGGGTACCAGCCACCATGTACCATTCTTCTCTATCTGGTCAAGTTCCTCCTCCATTGCCTTGATCCAGTCTTCATCTTTATGTGCCTCTTTGAATGATTTAGGCTCAAATTTAGAGATCATACATGAGCTTTCTCTGACCTTTCTTCTTGTAAGAATTCCTACATCTTTGTCTCCTATGATCTGCTTTGGATCATGATTGAGTTTGACATACCTAGGTATGTTCTTAACAACTTCCTCTTGCTTTTCTTCATCATCCTCATCTTCATCAGCATCTACCGATGTAGGAGCACAATTGTTGGTACTGGACTGATTTGCAACTGGTTCCCAGAAGGTTACTATCGGTTCATCTCCTACATGCTCTCTGCCAGTTTCCTTTGATTTCTCAGAGTTTTCAACCCTAACATTGATGCTTTCAACAATTCTCTGAGTCCTATTGTTGAAACATTTGAGAGCTTTGTTCTTAGTGGAATACCCTAGGAATATTCCCTCATCACATTTAGCATCAAACTTTCTCTGATGTTCACTCCTCTTGATATAACATTTACTACCAAACACTCTGAAGTAGCTTACCACTGGTGTCTTACCGGTCCAGTACTCATAAGGAGTCTTATCCTTTCCTTTCTTGATGAGTATCTGGTTCATTGTGTAGACTGCAGTGCTCACCGCTTCTCTCCAAAAGGTGTGAGCGACCTTTCCTTGGATCAACATAGTTCTAGTTGCTTCAACCATAGTCCGGTTGTTTCTCTTTGCTAGGCCATTCTGCTGTGGAGTCTGGGGGGTAGACAGTTGCCTCTTGATGCCATTTTCTTCACAATATTTGTTGAATTCACCAGAAGTGAATTCCCCTCCTTGATCAGTTCTAAGACATTTGATTCTTCTACCACTTTCCTTTTCTGCTAGTTCTCTGAAAGCTTTGAACTTTCCAAAGGCTTCCGACTTGTCCTTCAAGAATGTGACCCACATCATTCTTGAGCAATCATCTGTAAGAATCATAAAATACCTATCTCCTTGCACACTCCTACTTTTCATAGGACCACACAAATCAATATGCACAAGATCAAGTAAGTTGTCAGCAGTGAAAGATTTACCTTTGAAGGTTGAGGAAGACATTTTCCCCAGTTGACATTCTCCGCACAAAGGATTTTCTGGTTTGCTCAGCATTGGCAGTCCTCTAAGTGCCTTGATCTTACTAGCCTTTACTATGTTATCAAAGTTTACATGACAGAGTCTCCTATGCCATATTCAGCTATCATCAAACTTAGCCATAAGACATGTACATATATTTGCATTCAGCTGAAATAACATACCTTTGGTCTGCATACTACTGGCCATCAGTTCACCATTCTTTCCTTTGATTTTGCACACTCCATTTTTGAATTCTAGAGTGAGTCCACTATCATTTGGTTGGGTAACACTCAATAGATTGTGTCTGAAACCTTCCACCCAATACACCTTGTCAGCACTGCTCTTTCCATTTAGAGAGATGGACCCTCTGCCTTTGACCATACATGGTGCATCATTACCAAAACAAACCACCCCACCATCATACTCTTCTAGAAATATAAACTTGCTCTGGTCACCAGTCATATGGTGAGAACAACCACTGTCAATAATCCACTCATTGGAATTATCAAAGTGGGAGACAAGAGCCTTTTTGTCTGACACATCCTCCTTGATTGCAACAAATACAATATCTTCATTTTCTTCATCTTCTGATTCCTCATCTATGACACCTTCATCAACTGCTACAAAATAGTTTCTCTAGTTTCCTCCTTTGAATTTCTTGAACCTTTCCGGTTTGTCCTTGTTGTCACCATTAGGACAATTTATAGCGATGTGTCCTATCCGGTTACAAGAGAAGCATTTCAAAGGAATCTTACCTCTGTATTTGTCAGTTCCCTTAGGAAGTCTCTTGGCAAGAAGAGCTTCAAATTCCATCAGGATCTCCTCATCATCCATTTCTCTACTCTGTCTTGGTTTGCCACTGGTATTAGCTTCTTTGCCTTTTCTAGATGGTGCAGTAGATGCTCTAAAGGCTGATTTAGTCTTCTGAACACTGCCATCAAATCTATTTAACTCATAGGTTGTCAACTTTGCAATGATGGAGTCTAGGGATACCTTAGTCTTGTCTATTGACCTCAACTCCTGGATAGCAGCAACCCTTATTGCATAGACTGGTAATAAGGATCTCAAAACTTTGCTAACAACACTGGAATCTTCCATTTTATTACCCACACTCTTGATATCTCCAACAACAGTTTTGATTCTTATTCCATATTGTTGAATGGTCTCACCTTCAACCATCCACATGTCTTCAAACTTCCCTCTAAGGCTTTCTTCCTTAGCTTGTTTTACATGTTCATCACCGTCATAGTTATTCTCAAGAGTATCCCATACTTCTTTGGCATTTTCTTTATCGTGGACATCATTAAACTCAATGTTAGATAAACTACTTATTAGGGCTTCCATGACTTGCCCATTCTCCTGAAACTCTCTCTTTTGGTCATCAATGAGAGTACCGGTAGGGATAACATAAACATTCTCAACATAGCTCCAATGTTGAACACCCATGCTTCTGATGTATATCTTCATTCTATCCTTCCATATTTTAAAGTTATCTCTATTGAATTTTGGACCTTCCCTCTTCATCATTACAATAGGATCTTTCCCTCAAGCGGTTAAGCTTACAACACAGAGGACCTGGAGGGAGCTCTAATACCAATTGATAACTCAATGATGAACAATGAGTACCAAACCGGTACTCAGAGGGGGGGTGAATCAGTATAGGCACAAAACATTTTCCTGAATTGGTTAGATTACAGACTGTAAACTACTGGCAATCCCTAACACTAGTCCGAACCAGATTACTACCAGTTAAACATAGTGCAACTGTGAAAGTTATGAACTGGTCAATCTTCTTAGCTTTCCATACAACCTACTCCCTCATTTCCACTTTGTCCTTATGCATAAGCAGATAATCTATCATCAAAGATACAATGATTTACCACTAAACAAGAAATAAAAAAACATCACATGAAAGAGGCATCACACATGACACACATAATTTTTTCACGTGGAAACCGAAATTGGAAAAACCAGAGTGGGGATGAATACCCACAAACTATTTTTGAACTCTTTAAAAGTCCACTCTGTTAGGAGCCAAGTCTGATTAAAGACTGTTACATCAAGTTTTGTTAGAAACCGATCCTGTTAGGGATCACCCAGTTAATGGATGGCTAGAACACCCGGTTAAGGGTTAAACCCTGTTAGAGGTTACCTTGTTAGAGGATTTTATGAACTCAATGGCTTTGAGTCACCCTGTTAAAGGATTTACAACAAGCTAGTTAAAGCTACCCTGTTAAGGGATTTTCCAGCTATTGAAGTGATTAGAGATCAACAGGTATTACAATGATATGGTAATAGCACTCAATGCTAATGTAGATCTGCTTTATTTCCTTCCTTCTACACACTATGCAGGTATCAATCCTCTCAACTGGTCTGGCAAGAATCACATATCTTTGTACATAGATACACACACAACATTTTCCAACAACCTCGGCATGAAACACCACATTGACCTTATAGGAAATAGATAGGTCGGTAGCATAAACTCTAAACCCTAAACACTTAGGTTGAGAAATTTAGTTGGTTCAATCCTGACCATTGAACACTTTTCATTTGAATATAACGGTCTTGAACAGATCTCAAGACATTCTCCATCGTTTGTTCTTCACCGCTTCTTGGAGGTGATAACCCATCACGCATTCTCCACCATTGGTAGAGAATTCGCACATTCCTGAGGTAGATAGGATCAATCTCCTTCATGCAAGATCCTTCACATGCACGAGGCGGTCGTGGCAACATGATCTGATCTCCATTACAATGCTAACTCATCACACAATACCATCGGTTGAAACACATAGGCTCGAAACACTTCAACCAGAAACCCTGAAGCTGAGGCTACCAACCGATAGGTATGCCATATGAACCCTAGATACAAAACATTCCATATACTGGTTCTCATTCCAACATACCGGTTCACTTGGACAAGCATACCGATTCACTTTTTCACATATGTCGGTTCACAACATCATAGCGGTTCTCTTTGTCAGTTGCTTAACTTCAATAATCATGTTCACTCTTCATCATGTTACTGGTTCACTCTTCAACATATTACCGGTTCGCTTTCAGCATATTGACATCAATGAGAACACAATATCATCATGTCAACATATTCTGCACATATGCCAACAATACGTATGTATGTATGTATGTATGTATGTATGTATGTATGTGTATATGTATATGTATATGTATATGTATATGTATATGTATATGTATATGTATATGTATATGTATATATATATGTATATGTATGTGTATGTGTATATGTATATTTATATGTATATGTATGTATGTATGTATATGTATATGTGTATGTATATGTATATATATGTATATGTATATGTATAGGTATACATATATGTATATATATGTATACCTATATATACGTATACCCTCTACATATACATATATATACATATACATATACATACATACATACATACATACATACATACATACGTACGTACGTACATACATATACATATACATACAAAACATACATACATATATATCGGTAAGATCATACACCAAGATAATATGTCAGACAAGCACAAATGATTTACACAATAATATGCTTGCTCGGATCAAAATGTTATCCAAAATATGCCTTAACCAAAAATAGGATAAACAAGTAGGCATATACCAACCTCTTACATGCTTCCTTCATAGACTTCATTTGCCAAAATGTACGCCTTAATGACCGGAGCAAAACAGGGGTCTACTAGACCTATAAGGACAACCTCTAAGAAACAATAACTCAACTCCAAGGTAAAGCATGATGCAATACAGTCATTCTGATAGAAATACAAACTAATGCATGACACAACCAATACAACTGATATAGCTACTATGATTGATATAACTGATACCACTAATATTGGAATTATATATAAACCAAGATAAGCACAATACAAGATTTTGGGGAAGAGGATCTTTCAGAAATGACTCGAGTGCATCATCTATGCCTTACTACTTTATACCACATACATGCCTATCTTCCATTGATACTCTACCTGCAATACCAAAATTGCTTCCAACAACTTAACAACAATGTACCACATCCAGTCCTAACTGGATTACCAAGTTTGACATCAATTAAATATTCACACAAATCCAATAATCTCCCAGGATTTATGGTGGCACTGGAGAATTAAATTGTATTTGTAACTAGGAAATTGGAATAAAGCATCAACACATATAAATTAGGCAACCACAAACCTAATTAGCTATGATAAAAAATCCTAATTCAATTAAATGAAGAATGAAGATAAAATACTCAAACGAAACACAAACCAATGTAGTTATCTCCTTCATTGTTCTTCTTTCTCCTTCAAATATATGTGGCTCCCACCTACAAAGCAAGAGAATTGAAAGCAATTGATGGAAATATGATGACAAAAGTGAATTGAAATTGGCAGAATAAGGATACTTGAAGTGTGGTTGTTAAAAAATGAGCAATGAGAGCTCAATTTATAGAAAAATTGGGGATTGATTGGATGGCTAAGATTGAAAAGATTTTTGGTTAGATGGACAGACCTAATTGAGTGCACAACAGAGCTGCCTTTTGGGGAAGGATGAAGATAGAAGAAAGAAAATGGGAAGATATTATGCGAATAAATAATAAAATCTTTAATTATCTTCCCATAAATACCAAATTAGAAAGTTGAAAATATCAGGAAGATTTTAATAATTAAAAATTATTAAATATCTTCATTCGAAAAGATAAATAGAAGAATTAAAAATTAAATAAAATATCCTCTCACAAAAAGCAGATTTTTGAAGATGCATGCCTCATTTTTTAATTTAAAAATTAAGATTAATGAGATATTGCCAAAAAGATTGATTTTTGAAAATCAAGGAAAGATATTAGTTTCCAAATATGAAAATTAGGAGGATTTTATGAAAAGATTTAATAATTAAAAATTATTAAATATCTCCACATAAGAGGATAAAATGGAAGAATAAAAAAAATTAAAAGAGGAAATATCCTCACATGGGAGGATAAATAGAGGTGATTAATAAATAAGATTTATTAATTATCTCCTCACAAAAAGGATATTATGTCCGTGAGGTTAAACTCGTAGATATGTTTCATGCAGGGAAGGGGAAGTTCCTTCCCAATGCATCATGAAAGTAGTTTCATGGAATGTTAGGGGCTTAAATGCCCCTAAAAAACAAAGGATAGTCAAGTGATGCCTATCCTCTTATAGTCCAGAATTAGCTCTATTATAGGAGACCAAATTAGGGAATGAGGATTTAGCCTCCTTCGACAAGCGATTAGGCTTTAGACTGATTAAAGGGGCTCCAACCAATGTGGCCTCTGGATGACTTGCTATAATTTGGGACCCACATAATATCAACTTCTCTCTTATGGAGTCACATAGAAATTGGATGAGCGGGAGGGTTACTATCCTGAAAAACAATCTAGATTTTGTCATTATTAATGTGTATGGGTCAATCCTTAATGAGGATAAATAGAAAGTATGGGAGGAAATTGAGAATTTCACGGGCACCCTTAATCAGTTATACATTTTAGGAGGGGAGTTCAATGCAATTTTGCATCATCATGAGAAGCGAGGAGGCTTAGATAAAAATTCTCATGCTTCTCTTGACTTTGCAGATTGGATCCATCGGAGTGGCATGATATAGATCAATATGGTAAAGGATGCCTTTATCTGGAATAACCGAAGGGTAGGTTTCAATAACATAGCAGAGAAACTTGATAGATTCTTTGTATTGGGTAGTCTCATCAACTTCTCATTTTAAATTCAAGAATATGTGGCTAAAGGATGACAATAACCTTAAGCTTCTAAAGGAATGGTGGAATGTGGCTGATGTTTCTGGGTCTGGGATCTACAAGTTTGTCAACAAACAAGATTATTAAGCAAAAACTCATCCATTGGAATAAGGAGCACTTTGGCAATATTTTTTACAACAATGCCCAAGTGGAAGCTGAGTTGGTAGAGGTTAATGAGAAAGTGATGAGACATGGGATGGATGAGGCCTTGTTTCTGAGAGAAAAGAAACTCCATTTAGATCATGAATCTATTCTTGCGAAAGAAGAATTCTTTTGGAAACAAAAATCTAGAGAGACTTGGTTGGAGTAGGGTGACAAGAACACCAAATTATTCCATAATAGTGTGAGGATGAGAAGAGTCTTTAACAATATCTCTAAGATTAAGTTGAGTGATGGCTCTGAGGTGGCTAACCCTAAAATCATTGTGAAGGAGGTTGTAGATTTTTTTCTCTTACTCTCAACTCTGAGTGGAGCCCTCATGGCTCTGTCCAGGACAAGTTTATTAAGTGTATCCCAAAGCTTCTGAGTAAGGACCAAACTGATTCTCTGACTACTAAATTTTCTTTAGCTGAAGTAGAAGCAAATCTTATGCAGATGAGCCCAGACAAATCCCCTGGGCTTGATAGCTTTTCGACTAGTTTCTTTCAAAAATGTTTGCCCTTCCTAGGTGAGGAAGTGATGACAACTCTTGAAGGGATGAGAAACTCAGGTAATATCCTTAAGGAAATCAATAATATTTTTTTGGCCCTTATCCCAAAAAAGGATAAACCTGAGCATTTTGATGAGTTTCAACCCATAGCCTTGTGCAACACTATCTATAAGCTTTTTTCTAAAACTCTAGCTAATAGGCTCCAGAAAGTCCTTCCCCTTTTGATTAGTGAGGAATGGACAAGTTTTGTTTCAGGAAGATCTATTTACGATGGGGTTATTATAGCTCAGGAGGCCATCCACTTTGTCCAGAAGAATGGAACTCCCAGTATTCTCTTAAAGTTAGACATTAGGAAAGCATATGAAAAGGTGAATTGGAGATTTTATGTAGATGCTTAGAAGCTTTTGGATTCCCCTCTGCCTGGATTAAATTAATTTTTGAATGTATCTCTATGCCTAAATTCTCAGTGTTGGTTAATGGTACCCCTAAAGGTTTTTTTATCTCCTCTAGGGGTTTGAGGTAGGGAGATCCCTTATCCCCTTTTCTCTTCATCATTATGGCAGAATCCTTAGGGAGATCAATTCCTAGAGCTAGGGAAAATAGTCAGATTGTAGGAATTAGAATTACTAGCAACCTTGACCCTACAATGCATCAGAAATTTGTGGATGACACTATGTTATATGGGCTTAGTGATTTAGGTGAGGCTCGGGATTTTAAGAAGATCCTAGACTCTTACTCTAAGGCCTCGGGTTAGGAAATCAATCTAGCTAAATCTGAAGTCTTCTTTTTCAACACTAAGTTAAGCTTACAAAAAGACATCTGTAGCATTTTGAATTTCAATCTAGGAAGTCTCCCCTATAAGTATCTAGGTTTTCCCCTGGATAAGGGTTCTGCATTGTCAAATTTGTGGGATGGAGTAGTCGATAAGATTAGAAGCAGGGTAGAAACCTGGAAGGGTAAGTAGCTATCCTCTGCGGGTAGAGCTACTATAGTCAAATTGGTTTAGGCTGCTATGCCCATGTATCATCTATCATGTATTAAGCTGCCCCAGTCCAAAAAGAAAATTCTAAACAAACATCTAAGATCTTTCTTTTGGCAAGGGGTGGAAGAGAAGAAATGGATCTCCCTTATGGCCTGGGATAAGATTTGTACGCCCAAGTCAGCAAGGGGTATTGGGATTAAGAATATTAAGGATTAGAGTAGCGCATTGGGGGCCAAATTAGTATGAAGAATGTTTAGATCTCCTCATCTCAAGTGGGCTCAAATCCTTTACTATAAATATCTTTGAGGCAAGGACCATATGAGCCTCTTTAGGGACTCCTCCCCTCCGAGAGGCTTGCATATTTGGAACTTTATGTTGGATTGTAGGAAAATTATCTTAGACAAATTATCATGGAATCCGGGCAAGGGTGATAAAGCCCTTTTCTGGTCTAACTCTTGGGGAGGTTTCCCAGTCCTCCAACATAAAGTTAATCTGGAATCATCCAGAGTAGTGCTAGAATCTATTTGGGATAGGTATGATAAGGATTACATCACGCCTACTAAGGGAGATTTAGCCAAGGGATGGTCTTGGAGATCCCTTGATTAGGTGGACATCCCTGGAAGGGAGAAATTGTTGCTTCAAGACATCCTTAATAAGAGGATGGTCACTTTCAACTTAGGGTCAAATACTCTTGTCTGGGATGGGTCAAAATCAGGAGAATATACCTCAAAAGATGGTTATAATCTCCTCCTAAGTCAGCAGCTCTCCTCTTCCACTTTTGTCCCTTCAGTCTTGTGTTGGGATAAGATGTGTTTACCAAAGGCGGGACTATTCTCATGGTTTTCTCTCCAGAATAAGATTTTAACAGGAGATAGATTCAAAAAGATGGGCTATGAAGGCCCTAGTAGATGTCCTTTATGTGAAGAGGCTGAAGAAGATAAAGACCACGTCCTTCTTAATTGTAATTATGCCTCAAAGTGTTGGTGATGGTTGTGTAGCAAATTGGGGTGGTACTCAGCCTTTCCCAATACCATCCTTGGGATGTTTCAGGCATGGCCAATCCTTTTCAATAACTCCCTATATGGTGGGCTCTAGAACCTGACACCTACTTTGGTTATCTGGGAACTCTGGAAGGAACACAATATGGGACTCTTTAAGGAGGAGAAGATGGAACAGACCCTTCTGGTGAATAAAATAGAGGCCTTAGTTGTGGAGACTTTGAATAGTATAACTTGTAATTTTTCAAGTAATCTCTCATAGATGACTTATTGGGATGAGAAGATGAGGGGGCGGTGGTTTGGCTTGAAGATCCCTCCCTTTGTTGGAGATAGCAACTCTAAAAAATAGGAACTGAGAAAGGCATGTAAGTGGAGAGCTCCAAAAAGGGGTTGGGTTAAGCTAAACTTTGATGAAGCCTCCCGTGGGAGCTCAAGTCATGCAGGTGTTGGATGTTGTCTACATGATGAGGGTGGGAGGGAATTGGCTAGGCTAGCCAAACCTATAGGATTTGAATCCAATAACAAAGCTGAAATCTTAGCCCTAATTGAAGGTCTCCTTTTTTATCAAAATAGGGGTATTCGCAAACTGGCCATTGAAGGAGACTCGACCATTATTATCAATGGCCTTAGAAATGGATCTCTATCTGATTGGAAGCTGAATGCGCTCTTGTCTAGAGCTCTAGATATCTTTAGAGATTTCAAAAAAATGACCTTCAACCATATCTATAGAAAGGGAAACTCTAGGACAGATGAATTAGCTAATGTAGGAGTTAATGGGCAGTTCATTAGTTAGGAGTGAGTCCTCCTCCTCTGTTCTAGCTAAGGGGTTGGTTATCCTAGGCTTCTGGTCTTGTTTAGTTTGGCTTGGGGTTCCCCAGTGGTCTTTTTCTTTTTCTGAATTATGGCCTTCCCCTTCTTCTTCTGAAGGTGAGTCTCTGCTACCATTGGGGGCCAATCCTAGATCGAAGATGGTAGGATGTGTTCCTAACATCACTCTAAGTTGGGGTATTTTAGTGAGCCTCTCTTTAAGCTCTCAGAATATATTTATGGTTCTCGAGTCTTTTTCATGGAAAGCTTATTTTCATATATTTTCCTTAGATCTCCTCTTAGAGCCTTATAAGATTTTACGTCTATTGGTTTACATATCAATATATGGATATGCATATTCATATAGACATGTATATATATATGTATATATATATATATATATATATGTATATATATGTATATATATATATATATATGTATATATATATATATATGCATGGATGTATAAGTATTAATATTTATATAGATATATTGTACACCAATAGGAATAAGAGATTATGGTGCTTTAAGAGTTAGAATTATCTATTAATTTATTTTATATTCTATATGTATTTTATGGTAATGATTTAGAACATATTTATCTATGGCTTTTAGCCATATTTTAGAGGCACCCAATATCTTTTCAGGATGTCTTCTATCAGCAATACCCCTCGATTAGTGCCAAGTTGGCGACATACTTGTGGTGTTGATGTGACTTCCCTTACTGTGATAGCTAGCAATTTCTTAGTAGCCCGTTCATGTAGAGGCGGCGGTATTTATTACCTTGATCTTGGAGATTGTTTTAATCGCATCTTGGCCCTACAATCTATCTCATCCATTAGTGTCTATCGTCCCTCTTAGGAAAGATGAGTTGTATCTCACCAAGAATTTTAATACTAACTCTATTTAAGTTATTACTTGCTTGGGCTCTAGGTTATCTGATATTCTAGCAACTCCTATGAATATTCCACTAAGATTAATAGGGCTCAAGCGGCAAATGGATTTTGTAGGAGAAATTAAGGAGGAGAGATTGAAAGGTATCCTGGTCTTTTCGAACCCCCTGGTCATTAGGGCGGTCATGAAAATCCTCGGGGATAATTATATTATGAATGAAGATCGCACCAGAGCCAATTCAAACATTGTTGCAATGTTCTTGGTAGTGGCCATGCATTTTGAGAATGACAGGAATGTGGTAATGAAACTTTATAAAAAGGTCTTCAAGAAGGAATTGCTTGGAGAATTGGACCGTGTGGTGGTTAATATTGATGAGGAGCTCACTGTCTGAAGCCTCATGACTATGATATTCTCATCCAGATGAACAACCAAGTGCCTAGATACCCAATTCTATCAATTGAGGATCCGATAGCCTTTGAAGCCTACAACCCAATCAGATGAAGGAATCTCTTCTTCCTCATGTGGCTTTTGCAGGTTAGGAAACTGACATGCAATAGGTGGTTGGCTAACTATCTAGAAGTCGATAATATTAAAGTGGTTCCAGATGATGTGGAAATACCCCCGTCCCCTGTTTCCTCCCCCGCTAATTTGCCAGTCAACTCTAGAGAAAAGGCTCCACAGGAGCGGGTAAGGAGATATCAGGCTAGTTAGACGGGTCCATTATGGTTTCATGCTTCCTGCCTCTTTATGACTCTTAAGTGTTTATTGTTTATTTTTTGACCTAGATCAAACAAATATTTCTTTAGACATTGGGTTGTGTAGTTAGATTTTACTCTATCTTTACTATGGTTTCTATCCCTTAAGTTGGTTCATCCCTGCGCAGCTCAGACTTAGATTTTTTAAAGTGTTTATGGATTAAGTAAATTATTCTTATCCTCTTTACTTTCTGGTAGTATTTATTTATCATGTCATTCCAAGCTTTTAATCAGTTGTTATCTTATTATCTATCTGTAAGGATATGTGTGTGTGTGTGTGTGTGTGTGTGTGTGTGTGTGTACATATACATATATATGGGTATATAAAAGTAAATATATATATTTATCTAGATGTACAGAGATATCTGCTTGGTTTCATTTAAGAAGTGTTTGGCCTTTGCTTTCTTTTGGATGATAATGGATAGTTCAGTAAGGAGGTTTTCTTTGACTTTATTTGTAGGCTTTTATGTTGATTATGCGAGCTTCTCTTTATAATCCAGTTCAAGGGTTCACCTCCTCCCTCCTCTCTTGTGTAGGATGCTTGTTTATGTTTTAAAGGCACAAGCCATCTTGATTTCTCTTAGTAGTAAGCAGGAGAGATACGATCTAACTTTGGAAAGATTCAGTCTTATTGTCCTTTTTGAATGGTTCTCTATCTCCAAGTGTGGTGCTATGATATTGCTATACTATGATTTGGCTTCATAAACTCTTAACATTACTTATAGTCTCCGAGGATGTTTTAGATTAATAATGAAGGCTTGGCACCACCAGTTGTGAAGGTTTTTTTTGGGCTAACATCTCTTGGAGTGATTGATGTAGGAAAGGTTTGAAGGTTTTATGCAGATTTGGTCACGATTAGCCTAGTAGGGCCTTCCCCTTGAGGGTTCTAGAGCTTTATTATTCATTCAGGGAGTCTCTTGACATTGTTCTCCCATTTAAGATTTGTAGTGTTTTTCTTGACACTGATCTTGGTCGTAAGATCTTTTGCAGATTAGGGGAACATTTTATAACCTGCTTCAGAGAGACTAGATCCAGGCAATAAAGGGTGATGCAGACATCATTTCTAAAAATGATCAGTTTTTTCAGAACTTCAAAATTTTAGATTGATATCTCTATGTCATAAAGCTCAGTGTTGATGGGATTTCCCCAAGGACTATTGTATCTTGTTCTCATTCTTGTTATGTGTATCATTAGATTTTGATTCTCTAAGGGATCTGGGTGAGACTGGAGGTTTTATTCCTCCATTCTTTCCTACCGATGCCCACACTGAATGGAGTTTGTAATCATTTTTATTTATTTTATTAATAAAAATTTTCAGGCTTTGGCCTTTTACCGATCAAAATAAATAAATTTATTAATTATCTTTATTTTGGAGGAAGATAAATATGATAAATTAATAAAAATGATTTATTAATATTGGAGTTGAGGAAAAATCAACTCTACAGCTCCCAAAGATCACCTGCATGCAAACCTGTCACAGAAAGAGAGAAGCATAAAAGCTATGGAGGCCAGAATTCAGAGATGCATAAAAGAGGAGTCATATTGATTATGCAATATGAATGCAATTCAATAATTATAGTTGTTATGGAAATACAAAGAAAGAATCCTTATAAGAGGATACTCGAAACCCTAAAGGAGAAAAACCCTAAAGAATTATAAGATTCCTAGGTTTAGCTTAAGCATAGAATATAATAGACTAATAATTAAATAAATAATTATTAGCTAATAAAAGATAACTCTAACACCCCCCTTAAGATGAACTTAGGGAGTCTTAAACTTAGGGAGTAGCTAAAAAATAACTAAGGACTAAAAAAGCATGTCAAAAATGCAGGAAAGCAACAATGTGTCTCGACAACTAGGCTTGATGAGGTACCTAAGTACAATAAAATCTTTGTAAAGTGGAGAAAAAAGAGAAAACCCTGTGGGAACAAAAATCCTCTCCAATAAGAGATGAAAACTCAAGTGAAGGACTAAGAAGCCTCCAAACAAGAGTGTTCCAGAAGATAGGAACAAAAAGAAGAGAATGAAGAACACCAGTGAAGCATGAAATAGCTGCAAACACTATCAAAGAGTAACTGCTGATCTGAAGAACCTCCACTGAAATAGAACATGACCAGGTAGAGAAGACTCCAATCTACATGAGTGCCCTCAAATGACACTACTCAAATCAGATGGCAAACAAAGGCAAACAACTGAACTCAAAGATACAGATGACATGAAACACCAAAGCCTAAAGAGCTAATCAATCAAACCAAGGAAGCATTAGAACAATACGAGAAACCTCTCCATAATGCTGAAAAAGGGAGAGGGACAAGTACACTAAAAAGAATGGCCAACAAGAACTCCATGATGAAGAACTAGAAACATCGAAGGTGTAGAGAAAGTACATAGTGTCATAGAAGGAACACTCACTTGACTTACATCATGAGGATAATGTCGTGTAAGGAACAGTCATGTGACAAAGGTAGATGACAAACAAAGGTAAACATCAACCCCCATGGCACTTTATAAGTAGTTCATGTACAATAAGACACAAGATGTGCAAGATCCCAAGTATACAATACATGATGACACTTTATCTTAGTGTGTTTGCATAAATAAAATGCTACAATGATCAAAAGAGACAGAAGACTGGAAATAGAAAGAACAGCCAAAGATGAGACATCCTACTCAAAGAAAGAGATCCCAGGACTTGAAGCATCCAAGATATTCACTAGTGTTGAAAAGAAAAAATCTGAATAAAATATACCTAAAGCAGAATCTCAAAAAAAAACTCATATGAATGGAAAGAACACAAAACAATATTTCCAACGATATAAAGTTTCCAGAAAATGGAGTTCTAATGCTCAAGTAATGTCTCCTGGAGTGTAAAAAGAATCTTTTGGCTTTGATAGAGAAAAACGCCATCAAAAAAGAAAAAATCAAAAGTTGAAACCTCTAGATTTGGATAGAGCTCGGAAAGAACTTTCCAACGATATAAGGTTTTTGAAAAAGCACCTCCGTATGATCAAGTTACGACCAAAAGAAAAAAAACCCTCTTTTAGGTCATAAAGAGGGTAAAAAATAATAATAATAATAATTTTTTTTTTGGTGAAAGTTTTCTAACGCATTTGCAGGTGCAGCCGTATGGATTTGTGTGCCTCAAAAAATGTGCCAATAAAAATTCATGTCTCAGATGCCCTTGTCACCAAAATAGGTCAAATTATATATCAAAATTCGTGGAATCGGCCTCCTGAATCCAACCATGAGGTCCTTTTGGCACCAAAATGTACCGAAAAATTTGTTACCCCTACAAATGGAACATGCACATTTGGAGCTCTGATATCATATTGGAGTTGAGGAAAAATCAACTCTACAGCTCCCAAAGATCACCTGCATGCAAACCTGTCACAGAAAGAGAGAAGCATAAAAGCTATGGAGGCCAAAATTTAGAGATGCAGAAAAGAGGAGTCATATTGATTATGCAATAAGAATTCAATTCAATAATTATAATTATTATGAAAATACAAAGAGAGAATTCTTATAAGAGGATACTCAAAATCCTAAAGGAGAAAAACCCTAAAGAATTATAAGATTCCTACGTTTAGCTTAAGCGTAGAGTATAATAGACTAATAATTAAATAAATAATTATTAGCTAATAAAAGATAACTTTAACAATTAATTTATTTCTCATGTTTATGAATTAGTTGATTAAATAAAATGAATTTATTTAATTAATGGACAAAGGAGACAAATAAATAAATTATTAAATTTATTTATTTAGGACTTAGAAGAATTGTTAGTAAAAGGGAGTTTGATTAATTAATTAAACCTAAGAGGCACTATGCGTATGATATGTTAAAAAGAAAAGGAGACACGAGTATTGACCATTTTTTAGTGTCTAAAATATTTTTGCTATCAGTGGTATAAAACAGTCTTATTGCCACTTGGTCTTAATTACTAAGGATGGAGAAATAATTAGATGGAAAGGCAGCATGTGTATCTTGCATCTTGACAAGTTTTTTCATGATGTGAGATGTCTTTTCACTTGTGTGGGAAGTGGTGAAGAAAATTTTTAAAATTGTCTTTTTGGTAGTTGTTCCTTATTTGGTGGGGTTAGCAATACAGACTGTGGGTATTCTATATGTCACTTTTAGATATTTTACCAGGTCACTGTGTTTTTCTCTAACATCATGGTTGGTCCATTAAAGGGTTCAGAGTTGAAAATTTGCAAAGCACTCCAAAAAAATGAAGAAGTGTGGGACCTTTTTTCCATATCTAGGATGACACCATTTTTCTTTGCCTTGAAAAGCTATAATAGAGCACTCTAGTTGAGATTCTGCAACTGCTAGCAAAATAGGCAAGTTTCAATTCATAGCATCTCCTCTATCGTCTTGCCAGAGTTAATTATAGAGGTGAAATTTTTGAGGAATGAGAGGAAGAAGGTTGAGAAAAGAAGCTTCAGAGACTACAAGAATTATCTAAAGAAAATTTTCAAGAAAGGCGAAAGGTCGGTGGTGGTGTAGAATGGGTATGATTGCTTGGTCCTCTCTAAACCCTATGCAATTGTTAGTTATTTTGTTATTAAATAATTTACTTTAGAAGGTTGTTATACTACTATGCACGACTACCATTTCCCTATCCTCAATCACATAAGGCATGGAGATAGAATTAATTTTCCATATTACCTGTTTACTTCATTGTCTACTAGCATTTTGAGGGGTGCTACTTTGTCGTTCCACTAAGGGCTAGTTTACACCCTTTACAAGTATGTGTTTGATCATTGCCCTCATCAAAGTCATTTGCTAACCCTCCCTAGGAATTCTAAGCAAGGAAATGAGGCCCAGTGCTCAATTGTGAGAATTGAGCTCATTGAAACTAACCATTTGCCTTTGAATGAGAATACCCTTGTTGGCAATACTAAAGGGAAAAAACCCTCTATTGAGTCAGAATCTAAAGCCCTAGAAGTTTCCATGCTCAAGAATAGACCTAGACTTGTATGATTCTGAGGTGGAAGAAGAATACCTGCATGAAAAAGGGGAAGCATGAGGGAAGCTTTAGGGAAAGAAGGTTGGCTTGCCTTCTTACCACAGACAAGAAAGAGAAAATTGAAATCAAAGAGGTCTCCCCTGGACCGACCAAGGTTTTTACCCCTAATGATGATGATGGCTCCTCTAATGAGGGTTCGAAGGATGAGGAATTTCAGGTGGAAGGGGGGGAACAAAGGGAGGACAATAAAGAGGATTCAAAGGTCTTGAGCGATTCTCAAGAGTACAAGGCTGATTTGGAACAAAAATGCCTACCTTAAACTGCTTTTGAGGAAGAGGAAATGGTTCCCTATTCTCAAGACTCTCCTACTAATAAGGAAAATTTGAATGCCAAAAAGCAGTAGAAATAGATAATTGACCTTCAGGTTAAGATCATGAACGTTGAAGCGAAGGTGGAGGAATAAAGGCAAGGATATTAGCTAATGGGGGAAGCCCTAAATTCTCTATGTCTTATCACTGATGGGATCATGTGGAAAGTGACCATGGGGTTCATCTCAAGATAGAGCATGATGAAGAAAAAAGAAAGGAAGCTAAAGTGGGATGACAACCTAGAAGTGGAGGACAATAAAGAGGACATGTTGTGCCCTTAAATCTGACAAGTGTAGATGCAACATCTTGTGTAGAACTAGAACCTCATTACGGATGACTAGGATGTTGTTGGGTTGGTGCCTTTTGTTAGGTCCAACTAGGAAAGCTAATGTACTGAGAGGGGAGGGGTGAATCAGTACTTCAAAAAATTTCTTCAAAAACAATCTTACTGATAAACATAAACTGTGTAAAGTTGATCTCATAATATAATGCTAAAACATAATCATAGAAATAACATCCATACACATTTCACTGCATAACTCAAATATTTTGGTTACGCAGAAACTCTTTGTTAGAGAGAAAAACTGTGGTGGGGATGACACCCACAACTTCACTACTGCAATAATAAAGGTTGCTCGATTAGAGCTACATGTTTAGCTATTTCTAATAGCTTACCCTATTAGGAGTATCAAGATCTTTAGATCCACCTTGCTAAAGGATTTTACAAACACTTTTACAAAATGTTGTACCCGGTTAAAGGCTTTACAATTTATAGACTTTGTTAGAGTCTTTTACCCTTTTAAAGGTTTCTATTACAACTCAAATAATTCAATCAAAAGTCTTTACAAAATATCTGCAACTTTACATCTGAAATGTTATAGCAGATTCTATGTGCTCAATATGAAATTACCTTACTCATAGCATACCTCGGTAATTGATAATTCAATTCGATGACCTCTTCTGTATACTCTATCCCTTAAGTTGTTTCCAGAAAAACTTTCTCGGTGACCTCTGAATATCTCTGTCACTCATCATATCATATCTTCTCTCATGATTCTCATTTTCAATCATCAATCTTCCCTCTCTCTTTAGATACTCAAACTGCTCCGTATATATAGATCTCTGAGATGATGATCTTGTTCATACATCGATCATACAAACATGATTTATCGAATGAATAAACATAGAAATTATTTCATTGGATAAACTTCTTCAATCATACAAAATCTTTGAATGCAATTTCCTATGTAATAACGGTTCCCTATTCTCGAATCTTGTAACACATTTCTACATATTTGTCCAAGTTCATCGAATCTGGTAACATGTTTCTACTCAGTTTAGATTGACTCGGTATACCTTCTTTGCTGCTTGGTAGGCATAAGAACTTTACTCAGTAGGCAGCTCGATATTTCTCATCTCGGTCACTAGCCTTTCTTTTGTAACCGACAGCCTTAGTACTTACCAACTGAATATTTCGGTAGTATTAACCGACTAGAGTATATAGGATGACTTTGGACATAAAACTAATGACAACTTAGTAAATAGTAACACCTTTTTTGGACTATTTCAATTTTGAATACTGATAGTGATAGTTTTTGTTCTAGCTTCTATATGTGATTTTCTACTCAATTACTATGGATATATGTTTAAATAGGTCTGCGTGCCTTATGCTGGGTGTTTATATTTGGATTAAGTTCTCTAATACTATTATGGACTCTTTATAGTTATATGCTAGTAGTTGTAATATTAATAGAAGGAGGATAGATAGGGTTATCATGTTTATCTATGAGAGTATGCTATTTTTTATTATGTTTGAGAGTTGCTTATGTGCTTTGTGGGTGCTTAGTTGTTTGATGCATATGTTTGTTTGGTTGCTCTCTAGTTTTTCTATTTTTTTGAGGGTTCAAGGCCCCTTCCCTGTTAAAGTAATAAAAAACAATATAGAAAGAGTATCATTTGTTTGTTATTTTCTTTTATTTTTTGTGCATTATGGTTAGGCATGAGACAAAGGGAGATAACATATGAGAGGCCCAACAGAGCTCTTATTGTCACCAATGTATCTATAAATACTCCTATTGTCCTTTTTATCATAATTACAGGTTACAAGTTTGATAAAAATGAGTTGGATTCACCTTCTAAAAAATGATAAGAATATTGAGAAGAGAGTTTCTATCCTTAGGTCTTTTATTATCTCTCAAAATTACATTTTTGAAGACTGTTGCAATTTCATTTGCATCTAATGATATTCTATACAAGAAGGTAATTCAAACATGTTTTAATTTAATTACATAGAACAACATTGTTTCCTCTATGTTGCATATAGTCATATGTATTATAGTATATCTTGTAGGTGGAGGTTCCTAAAGAAAGAGGTCAATTTCATTTGATTTCAGTTTGTCTTATATATTATCATTAAGGTTATAGGCTCGCAAAGCAATTTGGACAAGGACATGATTTATTGGTTGAATTATTAAATCATAATATTTAATCAAGTCTTTATTTATGTATAGTTGCAGAAAAGATCACCTTCGTAGATAAAACTCCAACTTTTAATTAAGTCTTGTTATATGAATGATTATGAAAATATTGAGAAAGTTGGAGAGAAATTATAATTCTGTAGATTTAATTGCTAATAATCTTGGTTTTGTAGATATAACATATGATAATGTTCATTTTGTAATTGTAATTAATAATGATCACTTTAATCTTCAATCAACATCTAGACAATAAGGAATACAACTTTTTGCATAATAAATTTATGCTAAAATATCGATTCAATATAATATTAATGCTCTTATTACAAAATTTCATTGATTCTTTCAAAAAAAATGTTTTAATTGGAAAACCATTATGCTTATACTGATGCTAAAAAAACATTTAACGGTTTTCAATTCTCAATTCCATGATATTTCTAAAATTTAATTACTTTAAAGAAATTAAGATTATGTCAAAAGTATTTTTCTAAATTTATAAATATCAATATATTATCAATTTTTTTTTTTAATAAAAATGCATTTATATTAAAAATAATAATTACAATGCGGTGTGACACTTTGAAAGGATACAATAGTTTGTCTACAACTGCAATAAAACCTTACAAAGCTGAACAAACCCCTTAAGGGGAAAAATACAACTTCCAGTTTACAATAAGAGAGTTGTCATCTTCTCCAAGAGAATCACACACAAGGACTTCTGTGATGATCTTCGCAGCTTTAAGTAAGGAATGATTGTGATCTTTAGCAGCTGCATCCAACTGGGACTAAACTTGATACATTTGTGTCTTGAGCTCGACATTGAATTTGATTTTCTCTTTCAAGGCTTGAGCTAAAGAGGATTGTTGTAAAATAATACAAGAAAGTAAACCATGCATAATTAATTTTTTAGGAGGGAATGCATTATAGATAACAACTTTGCATCTTAGCATTCAAATATATAACAAAATAGATTGATGATGAGATTCTGATATAACATTCTAAGAGCAATGCAGTCCTAACACTATTGACTTCCAATTTAATTTTTTGTTAAATAAATTAGGAACAATTGAAATAACGGTTTGCCATATTAGTTGAGCATGTTTACATGTCCAAAAATCATGTTTAATGGTTTCCATCTTGTGGCAAAATAGACATATTGTAGATTGTGTAGGCTAGAGAAAGGAAAGGCGCGCTCCAACAACCACTTTAAAATGAATGATTTTCCATGCAAGAAATTGTGATTTAGCTTCAGCTTTAGATTTCAAATAGTAAGGCTTAACCTACAACATTTGGACTCAGACCAATTCACTTTCCATTTCAAATTGAGTCTGGATTGAATTTTGATGGGAGGAATAAGTTTAAGAAAGATCAACTTAAGAGAGAACTTTTTTATACTATAGCCTAGTAGTCATCACCAATCTTTGAAAAAGTTCCATGAATTGGGAGTTGATAACTTTAGTTGAAGAGATAGAGGAACAATTTCCTAGACTCTATAAATGTCATTGATGAAAGCATTGGACAACTTAAAAATCATTTTTAAGTTGCAAGTCATTTTTCTAGCTTGAAGAGGAGAACTCCCAAATGTCCCTAAATTTTGCAATACCTTTTTTGAACAAAACCTTACCATGAAGCTAATAGTTAAGAGCAAGAGGCTTCTCTTGCAAGAAAAATCAATGGATTCCACCAAATAGATGATGAAAAACTCATCCCATGGGTAAGGTCTTGACCATTCCACTCAAGCAACATAGACACTTGCTGCCATGCTTTCCAAATACTTCCAAATTGCCTAGAAGCTTGAGGTTTAAAGTATTTTGCCATAAGGATCTTATCTTTCCATCCCACTTCTTTCCAATCATTTTGGGCTTTAGCAGTAGCAATTCTATGTCGAAAAAGTGACTTCCATGGAGCTTCTCCATCAAGAATTCTAATAATCCACTTAGTTATAAGACAAACTCCTTGAGTAAAGGGGTCAATCACTCCTAAACCCCCTCTATTTTTTGGTTGGATACAATAGAGCCATGAGGCAATTGGATGGTTTTTTTTCTTGTTCCATTTCCCCCACAAGAACGCTCAAATTAGTTGTGTCAATTGAGCATAATTGCTTTTTGAAGGAAGCCAACATGAAGAAATATATACATGGCTAGCAATAAGGATTTTATTAACAATTTGAATGTTTCTGGCCATAGAAAGGAATTTATTTGACCATACATCAAGCCTTCTTTTTAATTTTTGTAAGAACCATTCCCACATGTCAGATAATGAAACTCCTATCCCAAAAGGGATGCCAAGGTACCTTGAAATTACACCATGGTTGTTATATTTCTATTGAGATGGTATCTAAGGTGGTGGTTGATCAGCTGAAGTCATCCAAAATTTAGTTTTGCTAAGAGAGATTTGAGATCCTGAAGCTGAACAATACAAGTCCAAGATTTCAAGTGTCTTATTGAGATACTCTTGTGAATTTTTAATGAATAAAAGGCTATCATCAGGAAAATGGGAATTCAAAGCAACCTCACCACCATGTAGAGAAATTCCATGGATAAGTTTTTTCTACTTTGCTTGATGTAGAAGGTAACCAAGAGCATCAACAGTAAGCACATACAAAAAGAGAGCTAAGGGGAAGTCTTGTCTTATCGATTTTTTAAGGGGAAAAGTTGGAGTGATTGAAGTATTGATAGATAAGCAATCATTAGCATTAGCGAAAAGGAGTTTTATGTGAGAAAGGACCTTGGGACCAAAGCCTAGTCATGAAAGAATTTTCAGAATGAACTGCCACCTAATTCTATGATAGGCTTTGTCAAAATCCAATTTGATGAGGAGGCAATTTTGATTAGTTTGTTGAGCCCATTCCATAGATTCCCAAGATAACACCAAGTTGTCAAGAATGAATCTCTTGCACAGTGGATTTAATTCTTTTGGCAATAGCTCTAGCTATAATCTTGTAGGAAGTATTGAGAAGAGTAATTGGTCTCCAACCTGAAATGTTGTTCCCATATTTTCCTTTTGGAATTAGTTTAATCAGCCCTTGATTGATTAAGGAACGTAGGGAGCCTTGTGCTAAGGATTATTTATACACCTCATATAAATCCCCCCTAATCAAAGGCCACATTTCTTTGTAAAATTATGCAGGTAGACCATCCATTCACAGACTTTTTGAATCAGCCATATCCTTCAGAGTAGCATAAAATTCTTCAAGAGAGAGCAAGGGGTCTAAAAAGATTTGTTGTTCATGATTAATTTTAGTAGGAATAAAGTTACCAACCATATCCTCAATAATATCTTGAAGTTGATCACCTTGAACAGGGTCAACAAATAGCTACTGATAATGATGGAAAAGAATAGATTTGATGTCCTCCAAATTGTCATGAATCTTCCCTTCTTGGTCATATATTGACAAAATTCTTTCTTTCGCATGTTTGTGCTTAAGATAACTAAAGAATAACTTTGTTCCTTTATCTTCTTCTCTCATCAAATGAAGCCTAGCCCATAGTTGAGCACCACAACCTTGATACAACTCAAATCTTCTTAGTTTTATTTCAGCATCAACAACAACATGTTGAAGAGAGATGTTAGTTGGATATGAATTTAAGAGCACTCTTCTTTTTTCTAATTGGTATTTTAAATTTTTCTCCATTCTAGATCTTTATTTGGTCATTCTTTTCCCATAACCTTGCAAGAAAGTAGTGTAATGGATAATAGCATCGTTCCACCATTGAATCCTATAATAACCCACCATATTTAACCCAACAATTTTGACCATTTTTTTTTTTTTTGTTTAATTTAATCACTTGTGTTTAATTCAATCGCATACTCTGGGCATCCATCCATTTGGATTAGGCATTCATCCATCCAGGATGAGCATCTAACCATATGGGTTTGGCATCTGTCCATACAGGATTTATGTATCCAATACGGGATAGGCATCTACCCATACGGGGTAGGCATCTATCCAATCGGGGTAGGAGGTGCTCTGGCAAGAGACTTAGACTCATCGGGACCATTCGGGTCCTGAGCCACTCACTAAGTACTACACTCTTTTAATAGGAGTGTAGTGAGGTCACTGTCCTTAGGAGTAATTAAACAACATAATACGAGCTTGAATTCTACCTCGGAATTTGGCTTAAAGCCTTGAGAAGTCAAGCGAATCCATACGGGATTCCTTCTAAGTATGCATTGAATTAATTTTTCCTTTTCATTATACTTATCTTTGAAATTAGGATTCCACTCAATCCTTCTTCTTACCAAGCCTAGACCTCACCCACGAACACCTGAGTACTAGGGACAACTCCGTCCCAAGACTACCTACATACCTGTTTCGGCACAGGATCAAGGCGTAAAGTATGTAGTTCTATTTTCTACTCTATGGTTTGATGTAACAGATTTGTGGGTACGCAACCCTTTCTAGGGTCAATGTCCCAGATAGTTTCTCTGCAGTTGTTACCCATGGTGGCAGCACTTAAACAAAGGCTCAAGATGGCCTATTGTTTGTGGCCTAAAATAACTGCATCCTAATACCTATCATAAGCGCCACCCTTGACCCAATGGTCAATCGCCAATATCTCTTCAAGATTAAATCAATTTCACAAAAGCATTTCATTCAATCAACCCTATTAGGGGTTTACTATGATTTAACTCAGCGGATGTAAAATCATTTAAGGATTATCTTATTAGATTATCGATCTAAGGGGGATTACTCGCCCCTTGGATTTTAACTTCCAAATGTCCCTTATTACTCCCCGATGATTTATAGGGATGATGCCACATACGTCGTTGATGCAGCTTTATTAGGTGTTAAGTGCAGTAGTTCAACATGATGACATTACCCGTAAGCATGACCCAGAGGCACTGTATATACCGAACACTGCTAGGTTTTTGTTTCCATCTTCCTTTATTTAGTTTTCTAACTAAGAAGCTAAAAAAAACATCATGCTAGGAAAAAATTATGAATTGGACGTGTATAATTGGACATTGCAAGCTTAATTAATTGAAACAACTACTTGATGAGCTACGTGGAATAAAAACCATAATTAAATTATTTAGTATTCAAAACTTGAAATAGAACTTGCATAAGAATGACAATTATGAAACTTGCATATTAATAATTAAATGTGTGACTTGCATGAAGATGAAGAAATGTAACTTTGTCATCAATAAATGCAAATAAAGTATAATTAATTCTCATGAAGCAAGGATAGCATAAGTTACATGCAAGGTTGAGAAATGTGTTGATTCCTACCATGAGAAAAATCACTTATAGAGCCACTGGTCCCAAAAATAGCAATTCGTTTAGACATTTGGTTTGAATCATATTAATATGAATTAATTGCTAAATGCCAACTAAGTGCCCGAATGGACCTTAAATAGATTGAATAATTCTAATTATAAAATTTGATATAATATAATTTACAATTATAAAATTTACTAAAGATAAATTAATTGTAAATTTACTAGACATAATTTAATTATAAATTTACTACACAATGATCTCAATTATTCATAAATTTTTCTAAATTTACTAACTTAAAATTTATACTAAGGAAAGTAATAGCAATTCCTAAATTGCAATTTATTATATATATATATATATACATATATATAAAAGAGATAATTAAATAAACAAATTACTTTTTTTTCATAAAAAAAATTAAAAAAATAACAATAGAAGTGAATGCTTAATGGGAATGGGGAGTGGGGACCCACGGGTCCCGTCACCCCTACGGTCTTGCAGGTGCAGGCCCGCAGAGGTGAGGGGACATCGTGGGCCCCTCCACTGCCCCTGCAGTGGCCGTAGGGGCAATGGAGGAGCCCATGATGTCCCCTCACCTCTGCGGGCCTGCACCTGCAGGACCGCAGGGGTGACGGGACCCGTGGGGACAGTGGTCGCAGGGGCAGTGGAGAGGCCCATGATGTCCCCTCACCTCTACGGGCCTGCACCTGCAGGACCGCAGGGGTGACGGGACCCATGGGGACAGTGGCCGTAGGGGCAGTGGAGGGCCCACGATGTCCCCTCACCTCTGCGGGCCTGCACCTACAGGACTGCAGGGGTGACGGGACCCGTGGGTCCCCACTCCCCATTCCCATTAAGCATTCCCCCTCCGATGGTTACCTTAGCCGCCTTCCTTGCATGAAGCCCAATACTCATTCGGAATGAATTCTAAAAATCATGTTTTATATTAAAATCACTTTGAACATTTACTATATTCATTATTATTGAATTAAATTTAATACATATATATGTATATATATGGTCTACATTTCCAGATTTTAACAGTATATAAAGAAATAGTATTTTATGAAAATAAGAACAAGAATTTCACAAGAATGAAATGAAATAGAGAGATTTGCTCCAGAAATAAAATAGATAATTAAGTTATCATAGAGGTAGGTAATTGTTTTAAATTGACTTCGCAGGAAATGAAAATAGAGAGATTTGCTTCAGCAAATAAAACAAATAATTAGAAATTGATTTCACAGGAAATAAAAATAGAGAGAGATTTGCTTCAGCAATAAACAGATAATTAGAAATTGATTTCACAAGAAATACAAACAGAGAGAGATTTGCTTCAGCAAATAAACAGATAATTAGATTATCACGGAGATGGGTAATTACTTTGAATTGATTTCGCACAATCAGGAATTTAATATTCACAGAGAGATTTATACCTTAATTTTAACTAATATTCACAGAGAGAAATATATAACCAGATATATATAAAATAAAAATATTAATGTAAACAAATGAGAATAAGGATTTATTCACAGGGATGAATAACACAGAGGATTATTCACAGAGAAAAATGAATACATGAGATTTATATCTTATTATCAGGCATTTTCTGTTCGTAGGGAAGTAAGATTTTAATGTAAGAAGAGAATTACATTTTAAATTCCTAATCCATTAATGAATTGAGAGAAGAAAAGAAAGATCTAATATTTCTTCTCAAAAAAGGAATTAAACAAATAATAAAGCTATCTTTTTCAATATTATCCCTAAAGAAGGATTTACCACTAAATTTTTATAAAGGAAGATAATACCATTTTCTCATATGTGAATGTGAAATAACAAGAAGAGAACCTGGCTTATCGAAGTTTGATGTTGAATCCTCTCCAACCTTCTAGCTATCCTACTTAGATCCTTCCTTGCCACTTGAGAGAAATCTTTCAAACAATAACTTAACAATCCTACAATGAAATGAGACTACCAAAGAAGATCCTACTACTAAAAACTTGGGAAATTTTCTTCAAAACATAATCAACTCCCTTCTTTGAAACTTGCATACAATTTTATAAGAAAAATCCCTCAATTCCACTATCTAGAGAATTTAATTAAAAAAGAGATTATTTTCCAATATTGGACTCATGCAAATTGATTAAAAACTTAGTGGGGGAGTTACATGCAAGGCATAGAAGATTCCTCTAGAAGCTTCTAATTCCTCGTACAACATGTGCCATAATTGAGAGTGAAAAATAAATAAAAATAATGCCTTTTTGAATTATATTCTCCAAGTGTGTGTGTGTGTGTTCATTTTTATTCTTTTATAACATTTATTCAATCATTTTAAATAGCTTAACCAAAAATTTAATAGAATTGTATTTAAATCAAAAAGTGATAAAGGAGGGTTGTGACAAATCCAACCATCATTTTGAAGAGGTCTAGTGGCATCATTCCAAATGGAGATTAGATAGGCAAGGCACTCAGGATGATTGAGGTGAGAAGTGTTCAGATTGAAAGGAAGGCTAGTAGAATGGGTTTTTTAAAATGTACCTAACTTTAATAATTAGGCTTAGATAATTAAATAAATAAAATATTTATTTAATTAGACATGACAATTTTAGGTGTCTACATTTTGCCCCTCTTTGAGACAATGCGGCTTGTCGCGTTGTTTCAAAGAAGATAAGATGAACTGATACAGAGTTGCCCCAGTATGGGAATGATATGCCCCCTCGAGAGATTGGATGAAAATGTCTGAAAAGATTGCAGACAATCTCTTGATAAGAAAGACGGGATAGAATGGACTGACTGGATAAAGTGACAAAGTCACGAGATGAGGAAGATTGACTCGGGAAATGAAGGCTAAGGCTAGGGTAGGCTATAAGATAGATCACGGGCAAAAGACATCCTCATTGTCATCTACACCATCATGAGATCAAAGTGCAGAGCGAGAAAAGAGCAGGAGCAGTCAACAGCGATGGCTTTGGTTCACAGATTCGACCGCATTCGCCAATTTCAGAGGCCAGCAGAGGCAGGAGAGTCGGTAAGTACCACCAAACCTCCTCGTACTTTGACGCATTTAATTTTGTCATTAATGCATGCTAGTTAGAGCAATAAATGCGCTTAGGAATAGGGTACAGAAAAGTCTAATATCGTGCAACCACGTCTGCGTCAGTGCTAGGCGCGTCTGTGTCTGACAGGCGCGTCTGTGTTGGTGCCAGGCACGTCTGTGTCTGGAACCGCGTCTATGTCAAATGTGGGCGCGTTTATGTCATGCAGAGGCGTTTGTGTTTCAAAGTCGCGTTTATGAAAAATATAGGCACGTTTATGTCATACAGGCACGTCTGTGTTGTTCAGGCGCGCTTGTGAAGTCTATAGGCACGTTTGTGAGTTAAAAGCGCGTTTATGTCTGAAAATGCAAGGTTGTGTCTTCTAGGTCAAATCGGCAGTTCTGTGATGAACATACGCTGTCGATTGGATAAGCTGCTGAGAGGATACACTCAAGCAGGTTCTCTAGGAAGACTAGGATAGATCAAGGCACTTTGTGATGAATAGTGGGCACCAAGATAGAGTACTTTGTGATGAACAGGGAGTACCCAAAGTATGAGCAACACTTTGTGATGAACAGGGAGTGCAAATGTGAGTAACACTTTGTGATGAACAGTGAGTGTCACACACATAGTACTTTGTGATGAACAGGGAGTACTACTAGGATAGAAGCAACACTTTGTGATGAACAGTGAGTGTCACTAGGATAGATAACCATATGCATTTAGATAAAAAAGTAGCATTTTGTGATGAACAGTGAATGCCACTATAACTGACATGATTGATTTGCTTGACTGCAGGAGTACTTGCCTATGTTGGAGTCACGGGAGAGATTCCCGTCGACTCAGAGATTGCGACTTGAGCTGACAGCTGAGGAGCGAGTTGTCATCGAGGAGATGGGCTTGAGACATGTGCTATATGTGCCTGAGTTTCGGGCAAACATGGGACTATTGACTGCACTTGCTGAGAGATGGCATTCTGAGACATGCACTTTCCATTTTCCGATGGGTGAGATGACAGTCACCCTTGAGGATGTCTATAGGATTCTGCATATACCGATTGATGGAGATTTGATTCCATATGATCGTGACGGAGACAGGGAGGCATTGAGACGGGTGTTTCAGGATCCTGGCCTAGAGATAAGGGCTGGTCATGTGGCATGGGACACCATGACAGCCACAGGGTTAGCATTGCCAGCTGTGATCGGAGGAGCTATCAGTGGGTTCTTGTGTCTGGCTAGGGTGACACGAGGATTGGTAGTGGGCTGGGGTGAAGCACTGGAGACATTGGTGACACAGCACACCAGATATGCTTGGGGACCATGTGTGTTGGCCCACTTATATTATGAGCTTCACCAGTTTGTATACCATGGGTCAGTTGGATTGGGCTATGGGGTGACACTACTGCAGGTTTGGGCTTACGAGCATCTGCCGATTACCCGACCGATACACTTCAGGGGTAGAGGTCATGGATGCAGCTTTGTTCATTTATATGACATGATCACCTCGCAGCCGCGGATTGGCAAGTTAGAGCATTGGCGGCGAGTGATAGATGACATTGATGTAGTCATCTGGAGACCGTATCTAGGATGCGAGGAGTGGGAGGATGACGCAGTGGAGCTGCCCTACACCTTCCAGAGAAGGTACCTGATTGGGCGGATGCCCTATATACTAGAGAGGCAGCTGGTGGACAGGGTTGGCCGACAGTTTGGCTGGATTCAGAGGATGCCTCGGGGATCAGGCATGTATGCCCACACAGTCAGAGATCAGGCACAGTTTGGGCCGCTACTGTCGTATGATCAGGTAGTGACTCAGTTGGTGGAGATTATACCTCTTCCTTGGGACATGTGGCCTGAGATTGAGGATGCCGGGATGGATGCAGAGTATACAGCGTATTGGGTAGAGCATCCATTCCCACGATTGACAGATCCAGGGGAGCTATTTAATGGAGATGGAGGTGGGGATGATGATGATGATGGTGGAGGTGATGGGGGTAGAGGTCGATGGAGGTGGAGGGGAGTAGTGGGAGAGAGGTGAGTTGCACCTCGGAGGGAGGGTGGGGAGGAGAGGCAGGCTCAGGTGGTGAGGGGTCGCGGCGGATTGCCCCTACAGGTACCAGCAGCATAGGGTACCAGGCAGGTACAGAGACAGGGACAGGTACAGGGACAGGTACAAGGACAGGTGCCAGTACAGGCACGGGAGCAGGGACGGAGGCAGGGACAGGTACCCGTACAGGCACTAGTATGGGTACAGGCATAGGGACAGGCACCCGCAGAGGAGGAGCCACAAGAAGAGGCAGAGGGGGCTAACCCAGAGGAGGATGAGCTGATTGAGCTCAGGGAGATCTTCCAGGGCCAGGTAGATGAGATACAGGAGCTGGAGAGGGAGAGGGATCGGCTCAGGATGAGGCTCAGAGATACTGAGTGGGAGAGAGATTAGGCTATCCAGTGCTATACAGAAGCTGAGACAACGCTGAGGGTCGGGAGACAGGCGGCGGAGGACACGGGGGCAGGCTGTGCATATGTCCTGCGGGCCGGAGAGGAGATAGGGTACTGGAGGGACCTCTACTACGGTGCAGTGCCAGCAGATCAGCGGGCGAGGAGCTTCCATAGACCATCGCGTACAGCGACAGCTACGGGAGGGAGTCAGAGGAGGCAGGCATCTAGCGGTGGGGTCATGGGTCCTCCACCACCACCAAATAGAGGGGGCAGGTGGGATGATCCTGGGGCGGTTCCTTCAGGGGCTCAGATTTCATCGAGTCCAGGCGGCTCTGAGGGAGGGAGTTCATCATAGCCTTAGAGGGCTCCCATTGTATCACTGTTGCACCATTCTTTTGTATTGTAGACACCTGCGGGTGATTGTAGCCATATGATTTTGACATCATTGTATCATAACACTTTATATATATATGAGATGATTCATCTTTGTGGCAACTATATGCATGTGTACCTATGTGATGAGATGTTCTTATGTGATGCTTATGATATGGATGCAAATATGTATGTAATGCAATATTTTTGTTCTTTTATGTTTTAAAATGTTATGCCAATGCAAATGTAAATGTATGTAATGCATATGAATATGATAATGCAAATGTAAATTGTGTTAACAGGTATTGTGTGCAGGATGTGATGCAGTTGTGATATCTATATGTATGTATGAAATGCTTATATGTGGTAATGTAGGTGCAGCTACATGAAATGCAAATGTTTTTGGTGTGTCATTATACTCAGTCATGTGATAGCAGGCTACACAGACTTGAGAAGGATGATGGAAGTCAATCAAGAAAGGGGGGATGAAAGATAGAAGATATGAAAGTGAAAGAGCTTCTTGTGTATTATCATCATTGAGTTTTATTATGGCAATTAGGTTATGACAATCGAGGCATATGTTCGACCCAGAAAGTCATTGTACCTATTTGCATGGAGATAAGACAGTCACAAACAAGGAATGCCCCAGTTTATACTAGACTCACAGTGTCTTCATATCCTTGGACAAGTCATAGCATTACTAAGAGACAATCCACAGACAGCAAATGCAAATAGGTGACGATACCCCATCCTCGCCTTTCTAGTCAAAGACATCCTGGAGATAGAATCTCTAGTCAAAGACATCCCGGAAAAGCTAAAAGACATGTCACCAAAAGATAAAATCAAGAGAAAACCAAGACTGGACACCAATATCCACTGTAGTCCTCAATTTTAGTGTCTCTTGTCACTTGTATAAGTCTTATTTGATTGTGGTCACAATGTTTACTTTCACGGAAAGGATAGATAGCACTGAACCATAATGTTGTCTGAGTCTGTTGAAAGATTCGATTTGTTGAAGCCCATTGTTGTTGCTGTGTCTCATCTAAAACTGACTGAATCCATGAAACTGATACTTTATTGTGAAGAAGACGGAACTTTATTGCGGAACTGTGATGCAAATGCTGCTTTATTACGAATTGTGCGCGGATAGACTGAAGAAAGCTGGAAGAAACTGTACTCCTCGAAACATGTGATGTTCTCAGTTCCACACCCATCACTACACATAGGATTTGCCTTAGCCACAGATAGGATCTGATTTATTATGGATGGAAAGGGAGGAAAATGAATGTTTATTATGAATGGCTAACCAATCTTGGGTAGATCAATAACAAGCCATGATGGGAATGGGTAAGTTTATTATGGATATGTAGGTTGTGAGTGTGTGCAAAGTGAAGTGATGAAAGAGAATCCTGAAGGAGGGAGGAGCAATGTCTCTACGCATGGCGCTGGTGACCCAGTTTTCACCATGGTACTTGCCCAGGGCGCCACCGAAGTGGTTTTCACCATTGGACGAAATTATTTCTTTTTACTTTTTTTGGTTTTTTCAATGTTTTTTGTGTCACAAGGCGCCTGTTTGCCAGGTTTTCACCAAGTAATGATTTTTTTTTTTTAATAATTTTTTTGTATTTTTGAATTAGGATATTCCGACGAGGTATGTGTAGAACCTACGAAGGTGCATGCTATTGATAGGATCCTCCAAAGGTTCACCTTCTGTAGTTGAGAGTTGATATGCCCCAGAGCCATATACTGCTGTGATGATGTAAGGACCAAGCCAATTTGGCTCGAACTTGCCCTTCTTCTCTCTGTCTTGCTGATTCTTGGGATTTTCTCTGAGAACCAAGTCACCTACCTCAAATGTGCGAGGCTTGACTTTGTGATTGTAGCAGCGACTCATTCGTTGTTGGTAAGCCTTAAGATGATTAAAAGCAGTTTGTCTCCGTTCATCCAGCAGTTCTAGTTCCTGTAAGCGAGAGACCCTGTAGTCTTCATCAATGATGATGTTTTGCAAAGAGACCCATAAAGAGGGTAACTCAACCTCAATAGGTAAGATGGCTTCAGAACCATAGACTAGTGAATAGGGTGTAGCTCCTGTAGGTGTACGGACGCTTGTGCGGTAGGCCCAAAGTGCAGGATTGAGTTGAATATGCCAATTACGACCAGCATCGTCGACTGTCTTCTTGAGGATTTTAAGGATTGTTTTATTAGACGCCTCAGCTTGGCCATTACCTTGGGGGTAATATGGTGTGGAGAAACGATGAGAAATATGGAAGCGATCACAGAGTTCAGGAACATCCTGATTTTTGAAGGGACGCCCGTTATCAGTAATAATGGAAACAGGAATACCATATCGGCATATGATATAGTTAAGGATGAATGTAGCAATCTATTTTCCAGTGACTTGTGTGAGAGGCACGGCTTCAATCCACTTTGTAAAATACTCTGTGGCAGTGATAATGAATTTATGACCATTGGAAGAAGGAGGGTGAATCTTGCCTATGAGATCGAGTCCCCACTGACAAAAGGGCCAAGGAGACGCAAGTGGTTGAAGTTCTTGTGCTAGCGCATTTATGAGGTCTCCATGAATTTGACATTGCTTACATTTCTTGACAAACTGATATGAGTCTTTTTCCATATTCGGCCAGTAATATCTAGTCCTAATGAGTTTCTTGGCCAAGGTAGGACCACTAGCATGTGGACCACATATCCCTTCATGCACTTCACGTAACGCAATCTGAGCTTCGTCACTTTCTAGACATCTAAGAAGAGTGCCATCTAGACCTCGCCGGTATAGGGTATCAGCTAAAATGACATATCGAGAGGATTGGCGAATGAAGGTGCGGCGTTGGTTATTTGATAGATTAGGAGGTAGGATATTGTTGCGAAGGTATGTGAAGATGGAACCATATAACTGCGATTCGGGACCGACAACACATATCATCTCAGTAGGAGTGATCTCATATGAAGGGACCAAAAGGTTATCCACCAAGAACTCATAGCGGGTCTCGTTTGGAGGTAAATCAATCAATGAAGCAATTGTAGCCATGGCATCTGCGATGCGATTCTACTCTTTTGGTATCTGCTCAAAGTCTATCCTTGTAAAGTGTTGTTTCAGATCATTCACCATTTGCTTGTAAGGCAGTAATTTTTCATCTTTTGTTTGGTAATCATCAGTTGCTTGACGGATGACAAGTTGGGAATCTCCAAAAACACGAAGTTCCTGGATCTTCCATTGAGCTGCAATTCGTAATCCTGTTGTTAATGCCTCATATTCCGCTATATTGTTAGTGCAAGGAAATGATAAGCGGTATGATTTGGGTATAGAATCCCCTTGAGGAGTTATAAAAAAGATGCCAGCTCCTGCCCCATGCTGTGTGTATGAGCCGTCAAAATATAGTTGCCATGGCCTTGTATGTGATATTGTTAAAATGGATTCATTTGGAAATTCTGAATTTAGAGGAACATCATCAATCATGGGGGCATCTGCTAATTGATCCGTGATGGCTTGTCCTTTTATTGCTTTTCTGTCCACATATTCGATGTCGAATTCACTAAGGATCATTACCCATTTGGCTAGTCGCCCAGTAAGTGTTGCTTTATTGAGAAGGTATTTCAACGGATCGATCCTTGCAACTAACTTAGTCTTATGAGTGAGCATGTAATGTCGTAATTTCTGTGAAGCAAAAACCACGGCGAGACATGCGTGCTCAATTGGTGTGTAGTTTAGCTCATATCCCACCAATGTGCGACTGATATAGTATACTGCTTTTTCCTTGCCCCCAGTAATTTGTTGTGCTAAGAGTGCCCCCAGTGCCGTTGGAGTAGCTGATATGTATAGTAGCAGTGGTTGATCTGGAACTGGTGGCATCAGAACTGGTGGATTTAGGAGATAGTCTTTGAGCGTCTGGAAATCCTATTGATAGTTGTCATCCCATTTGAATTTGATGTTTTTATGTAGCAGGTGCTGAAAAGGATTACACTTATTTGCCAGTTGTGCTATGAATCTTTGTATGGACTAGAGTCTGCCTTGCAAGGATCGAAGTTGACTGATATTTCTTGGTGGTTGCATTTCTAAGATAGCTTTGACTTCTGTTGGATCCGCTTCAATTCCTCTTTTGGATACAATGAATCCTAGGAGCTTCCCATAGGTTACTCCAAAGACACATTTCTTAGGGTTTAATCTTACTTTGTATTTTTCCAACCGATCAAAGGCAACTGAGAGTATGTCCAAATGTGTATTTTTGTCTATTGATTTGACCAAGAGGTCATCAACATAATCTTCCACAGTTACATGCATGAGATCATGAAAGATAGTAGTCATAGCTCTTTGATATGTAGCACCTGCATTCTTTAACCGGAAAGGCATGACATTCCAGTAGAAAGTTCCCCACGGACAAGTAAATGATGTTTTATGTTGATCCTCGGGTGCAATTCTTATCTGATTATAGCCAGAGAATCCATCCATTAATAATAGCATTTCATGACCTGCTGTGAGATCAAAAATCAAGTCAATGTTTGGTAATGGGAAGTCATCCTTTGGACAAGCTTTGTTAATGTCTCTGAAATCTGTGCAAATTCTGATGTTGCGGTCTGGTTTACTGACAGGTACCAAGTTAGAGATCCATTCAGGATAATCAATTGGACGTATGAATCCGACATCGAGTAATTTCTCAAGCTCTGCTTTGACTAGTAATGCCACTTGTGGATGCATTTTTCTCAATTTTTGTTTTACTGGTTTTGCCCCCGGTTTGACTGTCAGATGATGCATTACCAAATCTGGATCCAATCCAGGCATATCAGCGTATGACCAGGCGAAGTTGATTTGTCGCTCTTTGAAGAAACTTATGAATTTTGACCTTTCAGACTCTGTCAGTGATTGAGCTAGGAATATGTTGTGTGGAACCTCTTCTGTACCGATGTTTGTTTTGATGGTCTCCTCTACCAACATGGATGATTTTTCCTCATATGATGCTGGGAGAATGTCGAGCCTTCCATCTTCGGGTGCCTCAGAGAGGTTTTCACCCTCAGATACGTCCTTTCTTTTTACTTTTTTGGAATCAGATAGCGCCACAGTGTGGTTTTCGCCATAAGACCCTTGATTTGTTCTTATTTTCACATTTTTGCGACTGGAAGGTCCGACACCCTCACCAAAATATGCCACGCTATTGAGTTCTATGGTGTATCCCGCTTTGTGGTCTCCAGGGGGAAGATCATTTCATATGCCTAGATAATCAATAAAAGCTTCATCGTTTTGGAATGTATCCAACTGTGGAGGTCCTTCATTATCCCAGTCAATGAGTTGGTGATGAACAAGGGGAAGGCCGTTAATGTCTTCGAAGTTAGCGGGGTTAAGAGTGAAGATGTGGTTATATTCGGGTATGTCAAGGTAATTATCGAGGTCATCAATGGAACTCTCCTCATCAGTCTCTATTGCGAGCGAATCCAAATTATCATCACTAGTAGCGCATTCTGAAACAGGTGTTCTCATCCTATGTGATTTCAACCTAGAACCTTGAGACAAGGACTGTGTAGACTCCTCATGGGTTGTTTCTTGACCAACTCTGAATTTGTTATAAAACTCCTCCTCTTCTGTGGGTTCACCTGGCTCTCTGAATGTCTCGGTGAGCTCATAGTCACTAGAGGATTTGTCTGAACCCCATTCCCATTCGTTGGAGTCTGTGGAATAGCGATCCTCTTGTTGAATTTTGGCAATTTTGATTTGTGATGCCTCTTCTGTCCTTTTAGTGTGGATCTTGGAAGTTAGAAAACCAAGTCCCTTCGAGCGTTCCCTTTTTACAGTCAATTCAAGTTGTAAGGGCTCCATAACGCCTTCTTTTCGTAACCCAAGAGGGCTTTTTCCATCATACCCAAATTTTTGTAGAATCTTGAAGCCTTTGCCATATTTCTCACAGGGTATATTGATCTGATCTTGTGTGTCATCTTCAATGTCTTTGTAGAGCATTTTGTATAAACCTTCCTCTTCTAGTTCACCCCATCTTTGAAAGGTAGTAGGATCCCATTTGAATACCATGATGGATATTTGCTTGTTAGGATGTGGCCTTCCATATTCTTTTGGAGAGCTCATGACTTGTCGTAAATACATGGTCTGATTTAAAGTGTATTCTCCCATGCCTTTGTCCTGAAATTTGCCTTTAAGTTCACCTTGTTTTGATGTCGAAGGTTTTAATGACTCAGGATCAATGTATGCCGAAGAAGAAACAGCTTCACGATTACTGGGAATGATGGTCTCAGTATGTGATCTCAAGTTATTGCAATATATGAACGGATTAGGATCGCCGTTAACAGTTACCTCGACTCCATTGTGAGGAAACTTAATGCATTGGTGATATGTCGATGGGACTGCCCTCATTTCATGAATCCAAGGATGTCCTAGCAATATATTATAAGTGAGATCTAAATCCAGGACTTGCCAAACCACATCCTTTGTAACTGGCCCAATTCTTACAGGTGAGGTGACCGTGCCCTTGGATGAGTGTTCTTCATCATCATATGCCTTGATGGTGATTTGATTTTTTGAATTCACAGCTTTATCGGAATATCCCAATTGTTTAATGGTGCTCAATGTGCAAATGTTTAGACCAGCTCCTCCATCTATCAGGACTCATTTTATTCAATGTTTGTGTATGAAGGCTTCAATATGTAATGGTGCATTATGTGGCTGACTTACGAAGGCGTCATCGGCTTCTGTGAATGTAAGGGAATGTGGAATGGAAAGGTATCCCACCATGGCTTGAAACTGGTCCACGTTCAGATCAGTAGGAACGGCGGTGTCTCTCAAGATTTTGTCAAGAATAGCTTTATGAGCGGGGGATATGCGTAAGAGCTCAAGGATGGAGATGAGCGCGGGTGTCTTCCCTAACTGTTCTAAAAGGTCATACTCAGGTTTGGTAGATGAAGAAGCGGTGTTTTTAGTTGAAGCACCTGGCAAAGTAATTTTACTTTGATGAGTTGTAACATGACATTCAGAGGTAGGTTCGGAAGAAGATCCAACACCTCTTAGGACAATCTTGGGTCGCTGAGGAGGATTCTCAGGGTTTTTGTTCTTGATGGTAATAGTAGAGATATGATTGTCCATCGAGATATGATTGATAGTTGAATCATAGTTGTAAGGTGCTCTAGTATAGTTGGCTTGATCATCTGTGACTTTAGCTTTTCCATTGTCATGCTTTGGGAATGGTTCCTTAAACATCTCATGTTCTTGATTGGATGAGTGTCCCTCAATCTCAATATCACCTCTATCAATGAGATCTTGCACAATATTCTTCAGTCGATGACAATTACCTGTTTTATGACCCTTGCTTTTATGAAATTCACCATACTCATCATCATTCCACCAATTTGGTTTGACCTTTGGTTCATATGGCGGGAAATCTGGAATTGTGATCACCTTGTTTGCCACTAACTTCTTGAAGACTGACTCAAGTGGCTCTCCCAAAGGAGTGTACTTCCTTCGTGACCTGGAAGTTGTTTGAGTATTCACTTGATTGTTTGTAGAACTTGATCCTGAAAAGATGACTTTGGGTCGCACTGTGTTGGCATCAACAACACCATCATTGACTGTGTTCTTGTTTTTATTCCAAAATCTTGGCTTGTCTTTTCCCTTAAAGTCATCTTTGTTTTCCTTAAATATCTTAATGACTCCTTGCTCAATTAGGACCTTTTCTGTTGCTAAGCCTTTTTCAATGACATCCTTGAAGGTGGACAAACAAGCTTTCCTTAGATCATAGCCAATGTCTTTATTAACATTCTGGGTGAACATTTCTACCATTTGTTTTTGTGGAATTTCACAAGAGCATCTGCTGGCTAGATTTCTCCATCTTTGTAAAAATGATGCAAAAGATTCTCCCTCTTTTTGCTTGGTGTTGCACAAAGTAGTGACTGATATGTCTGTCTTTATGTTATAGGAGAAATGTTGAATAAATGCCTCTGCTAAGTCACCCCATGACTTAATACCAGGTGGGAGTTGGGAGAACCATTCCATAGCTTGATCACCTAAGCTTTGTGGGAATAATCTCATCAAATATGTCTCTTCTGAAGCCACTTCAATGCAAGCTATGAAAAATTGTCTTATGTGTGCCTTAGGATCCCCTTTTCCTCTATACTTGTCAAATTTAGGCATCACAAAGTGTGTAGGAAATGGAGGCATTGGAATGCTCTTGTCAAATGGATAAGGACATATGTCTCTCATTGTGTAAGTTGGGTTTGGTGTATTTATGTCCTCCATTTTCTTTTGTAAGTCCCTGATTTGTTGCTCCAAACTGCTCTTAGGTGGAGATCGACTTCTTGGACCATATCCTATGTTTGAGGTACCCATTGGAGGAGGTACATGTTGCATATATGGATGATATTGATCATACACATATTCATATGGAGGAGGTCTATAGTGATGCTGCGTATATGGACCACTTGGTATAGATTCATGTTGAGGAACACCATATCTATTTTGCGCATGTATACCATAATCTACAGGCATGTCATGTTCTATTGTATTGCCCCCAAATTTGACATGAGGTTTCCTTGTGTCCAAATTTTGAGCATGCCTTGGAATATCCCATTGCTTTGGTGGTTGATCCTTAGCATTGATATGTGATTGAGCATATTTCTCTCCATAAGACTTCCATAATGGTCTGCGAAGGTGAGTATCATATGTTTGACCATGTGTATGTGGGACCTCTGGTTTTTGAAGCAAAGCTGATGGTGATTCAGGTACCATGTGTGGTCCTCTATTTCCTCCACTATTAGGTCTCCTTTGATCCATGTTGGAGTGAGGTTGTTGCAAAGGTCTATGTTCCATTATTTGAGACATGTCAAAATCATGAGGTATCTTGGCTCCACTTTGTGCCATCATGTGTAAGAAGTATTGTCTATCCCTCCTCATTATTTCCTCAACCAATCGATTGAAATGGGGATTCATAATGGATTCTTCCACATCTGCTGAATGTATTGATAAGTTGTCCAAATTGTCATTGTGTGTAGCATTGTTGTTTATAGTGTCCATGTTCTCAACATTTGGAATGTTTCTATAAGCCTCCATGTCAGGTAATGTAGTGTGATCAGTATTGAAAAATAAATCATTGTCATACTCATAAGAACTCATGTTTGCGGACTCTTGAGCTTCTTTAGTTTCTCTCCTAGATTTTTGAAGACGGGTTTCAACCATGAACTAGGTATTAACCAAGATGTGTGAGACTAGATGAAAATGGAAAAAGTATGGAAGACCAAGAGTTGGATGAAATGTAAATGAATCTGAGGTGTACTTGCAATGTCCAAAGTGTAAGACCAAGTATGTATGTAGTAGAGTAGGTGTGACTTCCAAAGAGAGGATAGTTTCTCTTGATGAGGTAAGCTGACCTTGACCCTAAGTAAGACCAAATGAGACCCAAAGGTAAGAAACCTTGATGAGGGACCACTTAGCAAAGTGTTGTTGTATGTAGTGTGTTGACAAAGTATGATGAGGACAAGCAAGTGACCTTTTGACTCAAGTTTAGACAAATGTGAATGTAAAGTGAGATGTGAAGCAATGATGGACTATGTGAGACCCAAGGACAAGTTGAATGCTAGATGAAACCTGAAGAAACAACCTAGGAAGCTCAAGTATTCCAAAACTGATTTCTTTTGTTTGCTGGATTGTGAAATTTTCTTGCAATTTTGAACACAGACGCGACTGTATACTTCACAGACGCGGTTTTCGGACACAGACGCTACTCTGCTTAACCCAGACGCGCTTCTGCGATTTTCTTGTTTATGTTTGCTGGACTGTAAAGATTTTTGCAATTCTGGACACAGACGCGACTGTATACTGCATAGACGCTGTTATCCGACACAGACGGGTTTATATTCAACACAGACACTATTATAAACACAGACGCTATTCTTCCCTTCACAGACGTGCTTATATGACTCAGACGCGGTTAAAACAGACACAGACGCATTTATGTAAAATTTGTGTAATTTTTTCCAATCTGTGAAGTCATTTTGTTGTGACCAAATCTGACTGTTTGACTGTTTTTCATGACAAGAGGACACAATGCTGATGAGGACTCAATGTTTGCAAGTGTTTAGACTCCAAGATGACTCCAAGAAAAGTGTGTTGTTTGATGTAAAATTGTTTTGCATACACTTGAAGACACAAAAGACACAATGTTTTGTTGCTTGGTCTTGATTGTTTGAATGTTTAACATAAGTCAAGCACAATTCTTATGGCTAGCCAAGACAATAGTTGTTGATCCCACATAGGGTTTTACCCCCGAGGCTACGCTATTCAGAGCGGATACTTAGATGCTTGACCTCACTGGCTCCACCCTCGGCACTCACTTCTCGGGTCAGCCAAGCATCAGTCCCCATGAAAACTCCCCATGGCGAACTTTGTATCTCTACTAAGAACCGTATGTGTGTGGGCTGCTACCAGAGGTCCGACCTCCTGCCCCAACAACTAGAAGGATTTGGCCCTCTAAAACAAAATGGTGCTAGTAAGGGCATCCGCTCATGTGGCCATACATGCGGCACTTTCAGCTCTGTAAATACAGAAGGCTCCCAGCCGGTAGGGGTTACGCCCTACAAATGATCAAATAAATTTGATCAAACGGGTTTATGGGGAGACATAGTGTTGGTATGAACTAATCAACACACATTATCCATAGTTTTCACCATGAATACATTTGATTATAGTGGTTCGGATGAGGTGGGTTTTCCTCGCTACCACTTGGGTCGTCCTCTTCTCACTAGTAGTCCTAATGACCACACGGGAAGATAGGCCCTCTAAAGATTAAACAAAAAGAGCCTATTGCTCAAGACACAAAAGACAATGATTCAATTTTAGTGCACCAATGGAAGTGTTTGCTAGTCTATGAATCAAGGCACACAATAAAAATTCAAAACCCTAGCCAAGAACCTGCAACAAAAGTTGTTAGTAGTTTGGGTTGTTTGACATAATCACCCCTTCCTGCAAACATACAAGTTAGGTACATTTTAAAAAACCCAAAAGACTTTGTGACATAGGGGCCTTCAACAAAACATTTTGCTTCCAAGACAAGCTGCACCAATTTAGTTAGCTAGATCTGAAAGTGTTAGTCCGAAAATAAACCAGATCTGAAACCCTAAGTACAAAATCCAAAAATTGAATCAATGAAAACTTCAAAATTCCAAAACAGTAAATACACAGACGATGTTACCCTCAACATAGATGCGTCTGGATAACACAGACACGGTTCTGTGATGCACAGACGCGCCTAAAAATCACAGACGCTCCTTTCCAACACAGACGTAGGTAGAAATAACACAGACGCGTTTCTGAAACAAAGACGCTCCTTTCTGAAACCCGCAAAATAAAATTTGTCGAAAACACAAACGCGATTCCAGATCCCACAAACGCTCCAGAAAATCAAAGACGCGATCCGAAAGTTCACAGACACGAAAAAAAAACTAAAATGCTGTCGAAAAATGTCCGATCTGCAACTTCAAAAACGCAAAATCTACAACCAAAGGTTAAATGCAAAAGGGACAAGAGTCCCACCAGGCATGCCAAAATGTGTATGGTGAAAATGGATAACAATAATAACAATATTGAAAGGCTAAATAGATTTAACCACAAAACCCTAGCCTAACAATCAACAAAGATCCACCATAACATATGAAGATTACCTAAGACAATGCAAACCACATGAAATCACAAAGATTATACCATCACATGTCCAATAGGGTTTTGATCTCCATTCTTCCTATCTCCATTGATCTTGCTTGATATATTTGCTCTCAGATTTTATATGCACAAGAGCTCAACAAAGAACGGAATGTGGTTGCAAGTAGGATCGTAGTGTAGTCAAGTCCTCCAAATTGTCGATTAGGGTTCGATAATGAAGAAGGCATCTCCTTAAATAGAAGACACAATATGAAATGGAGGGATGAGATTGAGAGGTGTAAAAGGAGGTCGGCTAAGATTAGAGGGTAGGTAGAAGAAATAATAAAATAATGAAAGGGGTAGGTAGTGTATGAATTAAGAGATGAATGACATGTGTCATGGGTAGAAAAGGTTAATTAATTAATTAAATAAATAAAGATTTATTTAATTAATAGAAGAAGTGGGATCAATTAAATAAATAAGATATTTATTTAATTTAGGAAAATGATAATTTAAATAAATAAATGTATTTATTTAAATGAGAAATAAGGCTAGAAGAGGATAAATGAATTAATTAAATAAATAAAGATTTATTTAATTAATTGAAGAATTAGGCTTAGATAATTAAATAAATAAAATATTTATTTAATTAGACATGACAATTTTAGGTGTCTACAGGAACAATGCAAAGAGAATCGGCTAAGTAGAATCTATCTAGATGGCTAAGTTTCCTTAAAGTACCTTCTCTTGAGTTAGACCACATAAACCAATGAAGAGTATGAGAGTCTCTTTTGTCAGCAATAAGGTCAACAACTCTCAAGGAATTCCTTATAAGGATCCAAGCATCAAATTCTTTTTGGGAAAGTTTATGAGGACTGAACCAACTTCTATCATGATGATTTTCCATCATATTAAAGTCCCCTCCCCATATCCATTCAACTGTAGGGATATTTTCACCCATCCATTCCCATAATTTAATTTAGGATGTGTCATCATTAGGAGCATAAATAGAACAAGGACCAATGGATCTCCCTTGTATCAACATTAAGCACCACACACAACTATCCATTCCTGAAGAAATAATAAATTTATCTAACCAAGGAGCAATTCCAAGCATTGCACCCCCACTTTTGTCACTATGAAGAGTGGTTTTAAAACAACCCTCTTTTCATAATGATTGAAGATAAAGTTGGAGGCAAATTTATCCTATTTTGACTTCTTGCGAAAAAATAACATATGGTTTGTGGTTTTGCAAGGCCTTCTTAGCATGAACTCTTCTTGAGGGGATAGAAAGCCCCCTAACATTTCTATGACATGATAGAGAAATTTATTATGTTTTGGGAAGTGAATCCATATCCTTCGAGCCTAGCACTTTAAACTAATTCTAACTAATGTAGTCACATTGCTGAAGTGGAATAATTTCCCTAGAGAGGTCCTCAACAAGGGAACTATACCATTGTCTAAGAGGCCCTAGTGAGGGAGATCTAGCCCTAGGAACAATAGATTTGATCTCATTGCTTTGTGCATTCACTTGCAGGTTTTAAATTTCCTTTCTTTTCTTAACCATCCTCCATCCTTCCTTGAGGATGGCCTCCTTGTATGAAGCAGGTTTATCAGCAGTAGAATTAGAGGAAGAGGAGAGAGGAGAATTAAGAATCAATTGATCCATAGGAGAGGAATTGGAAGGAACATTAATACAAGGTGGTGAAAGTAGGGGGGAATATTTGAGGATGGTTTAATAGAGGGGGATGAGGGGGGAACACTACCATGAGGAGGTTCCTCATGAGAGTGAATGGCATGATCAACAGAGGGAATTTGAACTGGTGAGGGGGTGAGAGAAGAAGGGGAGAGATTGGCTTTGGGTTTATGCAATCCCTAATTATATGTCCTTATTTGTGACAATAAAAATAGGCATTAGGTTTGTTAAGATAGGAAATGGGTTGCAAAAAACTAAAGCTTGTACCAACAAGTTGGAGCGTATCAGGGAGAGTTTGATTGAGATCAAATTCAATGCAAGCTCTAGGATGAACATGGAGACTTGAGTACTTGTCAGCATTATTTTTGCACCAAAGAACTCTTCCTAGTTGTGATGCTATGTCTTTGAGAAACGAGAGGAAGGCTAGATTCAGAGAGGGGAATTCTACCCACATTGGGTAACGAGATTTAGAGGCACCCTCAGAATGAAAATCTAAATCCCAAGCTTGTAAGTAATAGATTTGACCACAGATTGTCCAAGAGCCATAATGTATGGTTTCTTAGGCATGTTCAGCTGAATAAAAAGTGCAAAAAATGTAACCCTTTCCTAGCCCTTTGATAGACTCTATCATCCAACCCCTGTTTTCCCAATTAGCTTTTGTCCATTTATAAAAATCTTGTTCAAAAGGAACTCCCTGCAGAAAAACCAAAATTATATATCTTTGTCTACAACCATCTATCACATCTAAAACCTCATCAAGGAGAATGAATTCCAGGGTTTTACCTCCAATGTTAGCTATTGAATGTTGGGTACGACCAAGAGCTATAACTAGTTATGTCTGAGGTGATATCTTCTTATTTACCATGGTCTCAATATTGAAGCATGAAGAGGGTTGTGGATATTCTGCAGACTGAGTAGGAGTGTCTTCCATCATCTTAGTATACAACTCAGGAGGCGCTAGAGAAGTGGATTTGGGTGCATTGGTGCCATTTTCCAGTGCTTTGGATAGAGAAGGTCGCGGAAAATATTTTGGACATGAATATGGCTTCTCACACACCTTCTTTTTCATGGCCATGTTGAGATCGCCTGGCTTACAACAAGGGCGTGAATATTGTGAAAGTATTGAATGTGCACAAAATCACCATTGTAGGGTTTCAAGACAAGGCAAAGCCAATCACAAAAAAAAATCGTTGTAGGGTTTTGTAACAAAGTAGACAAAAGCACAAAAAAGAACTCCGTTGGGCTAGGGTTTCAAAGTCTCTGCTCAACTCTACCCTTGCTTGAGATTCCATGCGATGGTTCCACCAATTTGAAGGCATGTAACTTCGTAGGAAAACAAAGAAATGTCAGATGTCTTTGATTAAGGGAAAAGACCGAATGTAGTCAAGTAATAGTGGAAATCCATATTTCAAATTGGAGTACGATATATTATCAAAATTGTTATTTTAAAATATCTATTTCTTTCCTTTACATTCAATTCTCAATTACATGATATTTTTATAATATCATTATCTAAAATAAATTTAGATAATATCAAAATTATCTTTTTTTATATTTATAAATATGGAGATATAAAATATAAAATTAATAATATTTTGAAAAATCCATGAAGACTCAAAATTGATGAGAGGAGAGGAGAAGACGGATGGCCCGAGTGCAGGGAGCTGCAATGGCCGAGCTAGGGTTTTGACGCCCTAGCTCGCAGGCGTAGTTGCAGTCATCACTGAGGGAGAGGGCGGTGAAGGGTGTCGGGGGAGAATGGAGGGGGGAGCGGATGTGGGAGGAGAGGCTTCTACGGTGGTTATCGAGGGGAGTTTTGGGTCTGCGGGGGTGCTGGGTTTCAGCCAACTGTGTGCAGTGGGTTCGCCATGGGTCTCCCAGGGGGTTGTGGGGGCTCATTCGGCCTCTTGGGTAGAGCAGTTTGGTAGGCAATGTTTCTTGAAGGGCTGCACTTTCTCAAGGGGTTTTGGGGTTTGATCGTTGGCGGTCTTTTGTCGCCCTATAATTCTTCTTGTGATCTGATGACATGCTTTGGTGGTGAGGCCTCACAGGTGGCCCAAGCCATGGACTTCCGTGCTGCGGTGGGATCAAAACCCCCACTTCAGAATATGAAGACATTTTCCAATAATCTTTTCACCTCAGATACAGGGTCTGGAAGTGCTGGAAGCTCTCGCCTCATGAAGATTAATGGGTGTCTCGAGCGATGCAGTGAAAGGCCGAAGCTGGTTATTCCCCCTGAGATGATAGCTAAAGACGTAGAGTACTTTTCAAACCACTCGCTTTATTGCAAATTTTTGGGAATGAGGGTTTCCTTGCAGTTCTTGGAAAACTGGGCGCAGATGACATGGGTACCGAAAGGGGAAATGGAGATCATCTTGCTGGCAAATAACTATTTCATGGTTACGTTCAACTGCATGGAGGATCGGAATAGGGTCTTTGAAGGAGGTCCGTATTTTTACAACTAGGTGGGATTATTCATCAAACCTTGGCATGTGGGGTTTAATCCTTCAGAGGAGCTCCCAAATAGAGTTCCGGTGTGGGTTCGATTACCATGTCTTCCAGTGGAATGCTATCGAGAGGATGTACTTCAGATGCTCGCTGCTCTGCTTGGGAGGCCAATGGGATCCTCATCGCAAACTCTAGGGAGAAAGGTAATGACCTTTGCACGTATCTATGTTGAAATAGATCATAGAAAACCCTTTCCAGATGCTATAGATATGTGTGTAGGCTCTTATTCATGGGTTCAATAACTAGATTACGAGACTTTACCATTTCATTGTCGTTTGTGTCATGAGTATGGTCATTTATAGCATAAGTGTCCTAGATTCAAACGGATAGTGAGACAACCTTAGCAGTAAGATTTAAGCCTTGATAGGGCTGAGAAGGCGAAAGTTGTCATGTTGGATGTGGTGGAGGGTACTGATGGTTTTGTCTTAGTTAAGACAAAGAACAGGAACAGAGGACAAAAGAGACCCTTACAGGAAAGACATGAGGAGGATAAATTTAATAGATTTGAGGCCTTGGATGACCTGAGCCATCAGGAAGTTAACCCAGGGTTAACCCCTCTCGATCAGGGTGCATCAAGAGGGGTGCTGGAAAGTGTAGTGGAGGAATCTTCCCAGACCTTGCTAGTGGTTGGAAGCCAGCAGATGGAGATGGACCAAACAGTTGGGGCTCAGTTGGGCCTAGCTGAGGGGGAGGGTTCTCCGGTAGCTTCAAAATTGGAACTGGTTGGGGCTAAAAGTAATAAGTCAGTCATTCACCTGGGCCTACATCAGAGAGATATTAAGAAAAGTGCTTCAGAGAAAAGCTCAAAGGTTAGCAAAAAGAAGGATCTGGATAAGATCAAATTGATGGGGGAGAATTTGGTTGAGTCAGGGTCAGTGAAGACTTTGGATTTGCATTTTTCCAACCCTCCTAAATGATTTGGCTCTCATGGAATGTAAGGGGCTTGAACAGCGGCCCTAGACAAAAAGCTATTCGGGATTTGATTAGGAATCACTCTCCTGATATCCTTTTCTTGCAAGAAACTAAACTTACTGTGGATAGTATGATGGGTCTCATACCAAAGTTGTGGGGGCGAGGCGAGTGTCAGTGTGTTGGGGTAGCTGGTTCCTCGGGAGGGGTGGTCTGTCTTTGGAACCCTTTAAGGCTCCACCCTATCTGGTGGGTTGCCTCCAAATCCTCTTTATCCGAGGTGCTGGCTACTTTTGAGACTGGGGAATTCATCTTGTTTTCGAATATCTATGCTCCTACTGATTTTTCAGGGTAAGCAAAGCTTATGGTCACATGTTTTAGGTATGCGAAGGTTGGCCCCTTTTCATCCTTGGATTATGGCAGGAGACTTCAATGCCATCCTAGAGTTGAGTGAGAAGAAGGGGGGTGTTATGCGGTTGGAACCTTCTTCTTTCCTTTTCCAAGATAGTATCTCCTTGATGTAGCTAGTTGACGTTAGGCCTAGCAATGGTTTGTTCACTTGGAACAACAGGAGGGTGGGAGAGAATCGGATTGCTGAACGATTAGATCATTTTCTGGTTTCCTATTTTTGGATCGACAGGGGGTGGTCCACAAGTTCTGAGATTCTTGACTGGAGAGGGTCGGATCACTGGCCCATCAAGCTAGTTTCGCCTTTAGCTCGGGTAGCCCATTTGCCTGCATTCAAATTCCAACTTATGTGGCTTCGGGACCCGTCTTTGCAGGTTCTTGTTGCAGACTAGTGGAGGAAAGGGAGACCGGCTTTTGGCACTGCCATGTACTCTTTTGCCAAGCAGCTACAATTTGTTAAGCTTCAGCTTAAATAGTGGAATCGTCAAGGTTTTAGGAACATTTTTCATGAGAAGAAAGTTGTTCAAATTGCCCTGAATGAGATCACCAGTAAAATTAGGGAGCATGAGTTGTCTAAGGAACTGCTTAGAGAGGAAGATAGGGTTGTCAAGGTGTTTAAGGAACGGGAGCTTCGGGAAGAAATATATTGGAAGCAAAGAGCTCGCATTGACTGGCTGAAGGAGGGGGACAAGAACACTGCTTTCTTCTTCAATTTAGTGAAAGCAAGAAGACATGGAAATTTCATTCCTGTACTAGTTAGCGACAGAGGTAAGCAGTGCTTATCCTTGCAGGAGATGTCTAGGGAGTCTCTCCAATTTTTCCAGTCCCTCTTTAGGGAGGACTCTCAGGGGGAAATAGTGGAGGAGAATCTGGTTCTAGATTTCATCCCTTCTCTTGTCTCCAGGGAGATGAATGAGCAGCTTTTGTGTCCTATTTTACAGGAAGAACTGGAGAAGATTGTCTTCCACATGAGGAAAGGAAAGGCTCCTGGACCGGATGGGTTCCCGGTTGAGTTCTTTCAAGAGTTCTGGGATATAATTAAGCTGGATTTATTGGAAGTAGTCCAGGAGTCCCCAAAGGAATAAACAAATGCTTAGGGCATTAAATGCAACCTTCATTCCCCTAATCCCCAAGTGCAAAGGAGCCGACCGGTTGGGCCAGTTTCTCCCGATATCCCTCTGCAATGTGATTTATAAGATCATCTCTAAGCTGATAGTAGATAGATTGAAGAAGGGCTTGGGGAATGTTATTTCTGAGGAGCAGAGTGGGTTTTTGGAAGGGTGCCAAATTCTGGATGGGGTGGTAATTGCTACAGAGACCATTCATTCTATGGCAACTTCCAAAAAAAGCTATGTTTATCAAGCTGGATATGGCTAAGGCATATGATAGAGTTTGGTGGTCCTTCCTTCAGAAGATCCTCAGGGCTTTTGGTTTTGCAGATGAGTGGGTCCAGTGGGTTATGAGTTGTGTTACGTCTACGTCTTTCTCTGTGCTTATCAATGCAGACCATACTGAGCTATTTTGTGCTTCTAGGGGTCTCCACCAGGGAGATCCTCTCTCCCACTATTTATTCATTCTTCTTGTTGAGGGTCTGGGGAGGCTGATTAAGCATAATGTGGGCTAGGGGTTCTATTCAGGGTTGGAGATGGGGGAATGACTTGCAACCGCAGTCTCACCTACAGTTTGTGGATGATACAACCTTAATGGGGCTTGCTCGGATCAATGAAGCTTCGAATCTACATAAGGTCCTAGATGTTTATCTTGCAGCATCTGGCTAGATGATCAATGAGGATAAATCTTCCATCCTTTTTTTCAACACTCCTGAGTCTATTCAGGGGAGGATTGCTCTTATATTGAGATTCCAAGTTGGCTCCCTGCCCCTAACATATTTGGGTATTCCTATTTCTCCTGGCAACCCCCCTAGGGAATCGTGGCAAGGGATCTTGGATAAATTCCGCTCCAAGGTTGATCACTGGACTAATAGATGGTTATCTTTTGCGAGGAGGGTTCTTCTAATTCAGTTAGTGGTTCAGGCTTTGATGACCTATCAATGTATGCTTTAGGTGGCTCCTAAGTGGTTCTTGAAGGGTTTGGACTCTCTGGCTAGGACATTCTTATGGGCTGGTAATCTCACCTCTTCCAAATGGAGTTTGGTCAATTGGGACCTGGTTTGTAGGCCGAAGCAGTCTGAGGGGCTTGGGTTAAGGCAGTCTAGTCTTTTGGGGGAGGCTCTGGCTACTAAATTGTACTGGAGGTGGTGTGTTGAGCAGGACTGAGGTTGGGCCAGGATTTTGGCCAACAAATATATGCAGAGGATCTCGATGGAGGAAATCCCCAGATATCCGCTTGAAGGAAAGGGCTCATCAATCTGGTACACTCTCAAGAGGGGGGCCTCTCTCATTAAGGCAGGGCTTTTTTGGATCTGCAGAAGGGGGGAAGAGGTTCTTTTCTGGAATGATTCTTGGGATGGTTACCCTCCCATTCTTGATCAGTTTCCTAACCTTGGAAACCTGGGCCAGAAGTTCTTGGAAGCTGGATGGTCAAGGGTGAGTGACTTTAAGGTTGTCTATAGGTGCGGTCGACTGGAATTGGAAAGGTGGAAGACTCCTAATGAATGGTCGGTGGTTGGGATGGAGGAAGAATGTGCAGAGTTGCAGGGCATTTTGGCGAATAGACATTGTAGCTCCCTGAAGGGTAGGGATAGGCTTGCTTGGTCTCCAAATCCTAAGGGCATTTTTTCTGTGGATAGTGGTTACTGGGAGTTGTTGAGTCAAATACTTGAGGGAGGAGAAGTGAACTGGTGGAAATGGGTGTGGAATAATGCTTCTTGGCTGAAGTGTAACTGCTTTGCCTGGACTTTAGCATGGAATAGATGTCTTAATTGGGATAATATCTGCAAGCAAGGATTCTTGGGGCTCTCTATCTGTGTTTTATGTGGTAACGAAGAGGAAGACTCCTCACACCTGTTCTTCAGATGCCCCTTCTTTATGTTGATCTGGCACTATTGGTGGGGGTGTGGAAGCATCCTTGTGTCCATGCGGACTCGCTGGTGGATTTTTGGAGCAGTTTGGGCAGACCTCCTATTTCGTCCTCCTTCCTCCAAATGGTCTGGTATATTGGGCCTATCTTCATTCTGTGGTAGATCTGGCTCGAACAGAATAGGAGGATCTTTCGGTAGGCCAAATTGTTTGTTCAACAAGTTTGGAATAGGATCATTGCTATGATTTGGGAGACAGTGGAAGCTAAATGTGAGGTGAATTTCCCATTGGGTAGAGATGAGGCAGATATTGTGAGTAGGCTTGGATTGTAGGAGTTGTCTCCTGGCTCGGCTTGTGTCTGGAAAGGTAGATAGGCTATGAAGAGGTGCAAAGGGTTGGAAGGTGGACACCCCCTCAGGATGAGTATATCAAGATCAACATTGATGGCTCATCTAGGGGCAATCTAGGCCCTGTTGGTGTTGGGGGTGTTGGTAGGAATAGCAAGGGGGAGGTTGTTTTCTTCTTTTCGGTGCATAAAGGATATCAGTCTAATAATTTGATGGAGGGTTTTGTGATTCTTTATGCACTTGAGCAGGCTTTGGTGAGGGGTTTTAGGAAGGTGATTTGTGAATCGGATTCACAAATTGTTGTTAACTTGTTGTTTGATCAGAACGTGAGTGGGATTTAGTGGCAATTGGCAAGGATTGTTCAACAGATTCTTCATATTAGCTCTTTAATGGAGTAGGTGTCCTTCAACCATATTCCTCATGAATGGAATGGAGGGGCTGACTGTTTGGCCAAGTGGGCATCGGAACATGACAATGAGTGGAAAGTGGAGGGCTGGGAGCATCTCTCTGGGGATTACTGTCAAGAATTAAAGAAGATTCTCACTGAGGACATGGGTGGCTTAGAAGCTAGTTGAAATGTGGTTGGGCTAGTTGTCCTTCTCTAGGGCCTCGGGGCTCTATTTCTTTTTGTAATGCCTGTTTCTGATTCTCAATAAAAATTTTACCCTTTTGTCAAAAAAAAATCTATAAAAGATTTCTTTCTAAACCCGTGTAAAAAAGTAACGAATGAGAATAAAGATGTTAAATTATATTTTCAATTCTATGATGTTTCTAAAATTTGATTACTTAAATAAATTAAAATTATGTCAAAGTATCTTTTCATATCTATAAATATTTGTATAGTGACAATTTTTATTTTTTATTTTTTTCTATTTTTTGTCTTTACATTCAATTTTCAATTCCATAGTATTTCTATACTTTAATTACTCAAAATAAATTAAGATTGTAAAACCAAATTGACATTACTTCTAACACTAAAATAAAATTAATTTTAACCACAAACTAAATTGAACTCTATGAATAAATAAAATAGTAATTAATAAGAATAAATATATTTCTATATTTTCAATTCCATGATATTTGTAAAATTTAAGTACTTAATAAATTAAAATTATGTCAAAAGTATTTTTTAATATTTATAAATATCAATATGTTATGAAAATAAATAGCTCAAAATTATATAGAGAAAGAAAAAAACCATAAACACGCAGATTTACATGGAAAAACTTGGTAAAATGGTACTAGGAAGAAAACCGTGCAGACAAATATCTTTTCTATTATTTCTTTGGAAATTTTACAATTACAACAATATTAGAAAAGTGTACGGAAAACACAGAAAACATGACTTTTGAGTAGCAATTTACATCCAAGTTGTAGAGTCCTAATTGAAGACAACTTTCCAAAATAAAAAGTATGACTCATGCAACTACATATCGAACAAGTGTCGAAATGGCTAAAAAATAGTAAGTCCCAAAAAAATTATCACTACTGGAATAACACTAATGCCCTACCCAATCCTAACACTCCATCACTGTTGGAATAATGCTAGAATTGACTTCATATTCCAACTCAATATAATAACAAAATTGTAATTTTTAAATATTTATAACTTACCTTTACATTCAGTTCTCAATTCCATGATATTTCTATGGTTCGATTACTAAAACTAAATTAAGATTATATTAGGAATTTTTTTCCATATCTATTAATATGAATATAGTAAGAAAATTATTAATTTGAAAATATATATAAAAGATTTCTTTCTTCCTATTATGTATAATCATTTATGAGTTCTCTAAAAGTGAACCAATATGATTAGCAAAGAAAGTGGTTAAACATATCTATATCTTTCCATGAACAATAAAAATCATTCAATCCTGGGGATCACATTAAGGTGTAGTGGTCATGTGGTTCCACTATTAATGGTGCAAGTAAGGTTTGAATCCCCACTTGGCCCAAATGGTTAATTTTGGTTTGGGCCCACCTTGGTGGATGTGGAGGTTGGTGGACATGCAAAGATTGGAGGATGTGCTAGTGGTTGTGGAGGTGGAGATTCGAGAATGTGTAGGACATGTGAGGAGATGTTGAGGAGGAGGTTCTCAAGAGGATCTGAAGGACTAATTTTGCTAGACCCTTGCTAGGTTGGTGTGTTTGTGGACCTTTTGGTAGGCCCACGTTGAGCGTGTGTTGTTCACAGAACCAAATCCTCATTGGTGTTTCCTACTCGTGGACTTTGTGTCATACAATGTGAGTCTTTCATGCCTGGTGTTTTTGTATTAGATCCACGTGGGTCTTTCACTCCCACAGGCTCGGGTTCCCTACTGGGATGTTGTGCTCAGGAGTCTAGATTATTGGATTCGAGGATGAGGTCCCCCAGTTTGTGGCCTCACCTAGAAATTGGACCAAGTATTTGATAAAAAAGATAATAATAACTCAATACTAAGGCTTGGCATGTGATAAAGGATAGTGAATTTTTTTGATATTCGCATATACATAATATAGTCTATCATTAAAAAAATGAATCGTAAAAATTCCAGAAATATTAATTCGTAAACTATCATGTAATTACACTAAGACGTATTATACTAATACGAATGCAAAAATGTGCCTCACTAAAAATAAAATTTATTTAATTTGATGCTCATCTACACTTCGAACTTCCTTCTAAGTTGTACAACTACTTTAATTGAGGTGATTGCTTTATCTAAGCTTTTAGTCTTACAATTTGTTATTGTGTTGATAAGGTAAAACTAATTGTGTGCGGGAAAAGCGGGTCAATGAAACTTAAAATGTGAAAAATGAAGCTCAAAGGGACTTATCCACACACCCACAGGAGTTCTTGGTGCAAGCTATGGAGTCATGAGGGATGACTCAACTTCCCAAGGTTGGTTCCATGGTTCTCTATCTCACAAGGTCCCTCAAACCAATGTCTTTGGTCTCATATTACTAAGCAAAGTGGTTTAGGGATGACAAATGCAAGAACGAGGGATGCTTTGGTTGATTTTAACATGACAATGCATCCTATCTATGCATGATTCTATAAATGCAACAAACTAGATTATAAGATGACAAGATTAGTATAAATACTATCCTAACATGCTATATTAGTTGTATGATTTAAGCTAATGATAAAGGAATTATTCTAAGATGTTTATTAGATTAATTTCTATTGTAAAGAGAGAGTAGATGTGCTAAAATTGAGCATAAGTATGATACTAAAAGCTTGCATGGATCCTTAAAATGGAGGAGGGAGAGCTCTATTTATAGTGAAAATAGGGCAATGGATGACTAGGATTGAAAGAGTTTATCAAAGGTCAAGCTTGAAAGTTTATCAATCCATGTTTGTAATTTGCACCAATGAAATGGTGACAATTGTCAACATAAGACTGGTTGAGAGGGGAGGGTGGAAATATTAAATGCCTGAGAAGACCTCATGGTTACCCTAGGTGGTAAGGGTTAAGGTTAGGTTAGGATTATCCAATGGATAAAGCTTTTACCCAAAGGATAAACTCTTGTGCAAGGGTTAAAGGGATAACTATGGTCAAAGCAATGAATGCTTGATGAGACCCTTGGGTTAGATGAGGGTTAAGTTAGTCAAAAAGTCTCTAACCATGCAAGAGGGTTGAGTTAACCATTAATGGTTTGGAAGACTTTCAAAGTTAAGTTGTTGAAGCCTTTAATGGTTTTCAAAGACTTTGAGGGTTTGAGAAGTGACTTCCCCTTGCTTAGGGATGTGACAATATTTAGGAGATGGGTTAGGCTAATTTAGAAGTGATTAGAAGATTCTAGAAGGGGGTTAGGAAGAGGGTTAGGATGCAAGTGGGAGATGTAGGATTTTGCAAGTGGATGAGAAATAAAAGGATTTAATTAAAATAAAATGTCTTATTTCAATTTGGTTGCAATTTGGGAAATTGAATAAATTAGATTTATTCAATTTGGGGTAAACTATTAATTAAATATAAATTTAATTAAAAGTAGAGGGAAGGGGTTTAATTGAATAAATGATTTATTCAATTTAAATGACATAAGTGAATTTAACTAAGTAAATTGAAAAATTTACTTAATAAAATAGAAGAATGTAGGTAATTTAATTTAATTAAATTTAACTAAATAGAGGAATGAACATAAAATATTCATTTAGGAATATGGTCATTTTTATACGTCTACATTTTGCCCCTCTTTGAAGTGACGTGTGTGCACATGTTAATTCAAATAAAATGATGTGTCGTCAAAATTTGATTATGATCGGTGTGATGTTGTTTTAAGATTTTCATGCCATGCCCCAGATTTGATAGGTGATGCCCCAGATTTTATGAATGATGTTTGATAATGCCCCCTCGGGAGATGAATTGAAATTTGGAAAATTTGATTTAATTTGATAATTTTGTTTCCTTTTTAAAATTTTGTCAATGTGGAATGTGAAAAGTTGATTCATCTCCCGATAAATAATGTTTGTTAGGGTTAGATGTAGACCGCGAGCAAGCTACATGCCCCATCTCCAAACCCTAATTTCAATTCACCCTATAAAGGGGAAAAGTGCATTGTTTTGTCTCATTTGTGCTTGTTGACCTTATAGAGAGAGACTTTTGGAGAGAAAGACAAAATGTCAATTCCCTTCTCTTCTCATCGATTCGAGCGCGTTCGGAGGTATCGGAGGCCTGTCGCGTATGGACCACCGGTAAGTCAACCTTTTTGACCCCTTTTTGATTTTTTATTTTATCATTTTTGATGATTTTAATTTTGTCATGCAGATTTTACGTTTTAGTGCATCGGGGTCATTGCGCAGCGCATACGATAAATTTAGTAGTGCATAGGGTTTGTCAAGTTAGGTAGCATCCGAAAGATATAGGGTAGCACATAGGTCAGCTAGATTAGCGTATAGAAGTAGTTTAGTGCATTAGGTGCACAAGGTAGCGCATGAGGTAAAATGGGAAGTGCATCAAATAGACCTAGTGCATAGGGGGATGAGGAGGTCGCATGGGTAGGGGCAGATAGCATGTAGACATACCCTAGCGCATAGGGTTAGATAGGTAGCGCAAAAGTAGGATAGGGTAGTACATAGGGTAGATTAGATGGCGTATTGGAAGAAAAAGGGAGCGCATAGGGTTTGTCTTGCGCATAGGGTAGGTTGGGTGGTGCATGAAGAATACAGGCTAGTGCATGAGTATTTTTTTAGTGCGTAGACAAGTTTACTTAGCGGATAGGGAAAATTTTTTGTGGTAAAGTGTGATTTTTTGGATGAAGAAAATTGGTAGGTTGAGGTTAGTTTTGCCAAGATAGGTGCAAATTGTCTGTCTGTGTGTTTGCTGTCATAAGTTGTCCAATATGAGTTCTAACATAACTTGATTGGATTTGTGATGTTTCAAGTTATTATAGATTTGATGTGGATTTAGATATGATGCAAAACTTGATTTAGATTTGTTCAAAGTTTTCAAGTTTTTTGGATATGAATGTGTTGGATATTAATTGCAGAGCTTGAGTTGTGTTACAAGCTAATATGGAACTTGAGTTGTGTTACAAGTTGATATGATTTGACAACTTGAATTGTATTACAAGTTGATATGATTTGAAAACTTGAGTTGTATTACAAGTTGATATGATTTGATGGATTGATATGATGTGAAACTTGATTTAGATTTGTTCAAAGTTTTCAAGTTTTGGATATGAATGTGATTTTGATATCTATGTTTTGATGAGGAAACTGGTATTGGACATGTTTTGCTTTTTGACAGGAGTGTCTTGGAGTGGTGCAGTTGCATGAGCATTTTCCTAGACCGTGGGAATTGATACCATGATTGACACAGGCTGACAGAGACATTATTGATATGTGTGGCCTGACCTCCTTATTAGATATGCCTCGGTTTATTATGAACCAGGGGTTATTGACAGTGTTGGCTGAGAGGTGGCACAGTGACACGAACACCTTTCATTTAGCTATAGGCGAGATTACAGTGACGCCAGAGGATTGTTACCAGATTCTTTGGATTCCTGTGGTAGGTTCATTTTTACCCTATGAGCAGTCAGAGGAGGGTGGGATAGAGGCATTGCACTGGATTTTTCAGGATAACACAGTGTGTGGATATGAGATCCCTTGGCAGGAGTTCTTGGATTTGGATTACGCTCATCTTCCATCAGTACTGGCAGGTTTCATAGGTGGGTTCTTATGTCCTGACCAGAGGTCGAAGGGACTGTCCGTAGGATGGGGATTGGTTCTGGAGGAGATGGTGACACAGGTTTGCCGATTTGCATGGGGGTCGGCTATGCTGGCCCACTTATACAAGGATTTGCATGAGGTGGTATATTTGGGGTATGGTAGTTTATCAGTGGGAGTGACACTGTTATAGGTATGATATTGAGAGCATATTCCCGCAACCAGGCTACTAGTGACAAAGATAGGCCTATCGAGTGTGTGTATGCAAACGGATATCGAGGGATAGTTGTCCAGCGTAAGCTAGGCAAGCTAGAGCACTAGAGGAGGCTTCTAGATGATATTGATACAGTCGCCTGGAGACCATATAGAGGTTGTGAGGTATGGGCAGAGGATGGGATGGAGATGCCTTATGTCTTCATGACCCGATATCTGATAGGGCAGACACCCTTTGTTATTGAGAGATTTCTAGTCACTCAAGTTTTGCGACAGTATGGATGACAACAGGGGATACCATAGGGGACCTGCTTATATGCTCGACAGAGGCAGGATATACCAAATTAGGGACCCACTCTTGATAGTGTGGCGGTGGTAGAGGAGTTCGTTCAGGTAGCTAGCCAGATATGGGACTACGCCCCTGAGATAGTAGATGTGAGCATGACGGAGGAGTTTGCCAGATTGTTTGCAGCTCATGCAGTGGCTAGGATATCAGATCCAATGGAGATGCATCCCACTTTTGACGATGATGAGGAGGAGGGAGGTGGTGATGGAGGAGAGGGTCGAGGTCGAAGAGGGAGAGGAGATTGGGGGAGGATAGGAGATAGAGGTAGAGGTAGAGGTAGAGGGGATAGATGGATTCGGGTGGAGAGAGTGGTACGATGGGCTGTGATGGATAGAGGGAGAGGAGGCTTGGTGATTATGGAGGGGGGTGAGGAGAGATTAGGGGAGGTGATAGCAGTGGTGGGAGGGGCTGATGAGTTGAGACGGTTGGCTCAGAGGAGGAGGACTGATGTGTTACCCCCACCAGTACTGAGGTCAGGGGGAAGGATGGGGAGTACTTCTTCCGAGGTGCCCCTTCAGATTCAGATCCTGAATCATCAGGAGGATGCGCAAATTAGGGCCCTATAGCTGTCAGTACAATAGTTGCAGGCACAACTATTGACACAACATCGACAGATCACACAGTTGACCATGGAGCAGGATACAACTTTAGAGCGGTTGGGTCGAGCCAAGGCTCGAGCAGAGGTTTTGGAGAGCGACAATAGGTGGCCTGATGAGAGACACCCTGAGAGAGTTGGCTTCGAGATTTAGGGAGGCAGAGTACTACAGGAGACACTTTGAGGATGCAGTGCCTAGGGAGCATCGAGTTCCGAACTATATAGCCTCAATATCAAGCCGATCCCGAGAGACGAGGTTGAGGACAGAGAACAGGGGCGTGACAGGGCCTATTCAGCAGGATCCACCTGGAGATCCAGGTGCTGGGACATCTGTTGCGAGACCATCACCATCTGGAGATAGTCATACCTGAGAGACGTTGTCTCTATTGTATTTTGATTATTTTGTTGTGTTGGGCATAGACATGACATATTTTGTACATTTGATCATTTTGAGATATCTATATATCTATATATATATATATATATATATATATATATATGACACCATTTTCTTTGATCTGCATGTGATGTGTTATGGGTGATGCTTTTTATATGATGATGCAATGCTTATGCAATTTTATATATGATGAATATGATGTGATAATGTAGGATGTATGAGATGTATCTTGAAAATGAGATGCATGATATGCAACTAATTCATAATATGATATGCAACTAATTGTAAAATGATATGCAACTAATTGTAAAATGATATACAGCTAATTATAAAATGATATGCAACTAATTGTTTTGAGCATCCTTATTCTGCATTGGTCATCCCTATATAGCCACATGTTGTTTTAGTTTCTTTGTAGTGTCATTATTGAGCATGGATTTGTTTGGGATATATTGAAAATTTATACAAGCATAATGGTATAATTGAACCATAATGACCTGAGAAAAATTTACATGATTTTTGATTTTGCAAGATGGCATAAGCGTCAAGGTATAATTGAACCAGGACAACTCGAATGTTTCTTGTGGAAAAATAGACAAGATTAAACCATTTGTATGTGCAAAGTGGAATCATATCTTCAGTGATGTGTTGTGAATCACGTCTCGAGACTAAAAAGATATTGGAGTCCCCATTACTTTCTCTAGCTCGATGCATCATTGAGAAAATGTAGAGGATCCAATAGTTCAAAAGGAGTTCAAATGCAAAAATAGTCAAAACTTTATGCAATATGCAAACATTTGTTACTTCAAAAAATCATCCATCATGTGTTGTGAATCCATTAAATGTATCTGTGTTTGATTCTCCTCATGTTTTGTTGAATTTTGGTTTTGATATGATTTACCTATTCTATTGTAATGCAGGATATGTTGATAGGACATGATGCAAATCGATGTCGCCCCTACCTAAATGTATTGCCCAACGTGGATATGTACAGTGATTACCAAGCCATGGTGGGATATGATGAAATGATTTGTGATAAACAAGGACAGTGACTATGCTAAGTATGTCATGGATAACGCTTAGTTTGATAAAGGTGTTGGTCAATGGCCAATAGTACTTAGATGCATGGATACAAAAGTTTGATAAGAATAGATGGAGGAGCCGCCCTCTCACAATAGCGCCTGTTTGCTAGGTTTTCACCATTTTCTTTTATTGTATCTTTTTCTTTGCTTTTTCTAATTTTTATTTTTATTTTTTGTATATTTTTACTTTTTCCATGCATTTAGACTGCTCAAGTGTAGTATTTCTTCAAATGGATGTTGTTGGTGGGTTTGTTGAGCACATCTCCTTCTGAGGTAGTTAGTTGATAGGCACCTGATCCATAGGCTGAGATAATGACATAGGGACCTAGCCAGTTAGGTTCAAACTTCCCTTTCTTTTCCCGATCCTGTTGATTTCTAGGATTTTCTTTGAGTACTAGATCACCTATTTTGAAGTTTCTAGGGATGACCTTGTGGTTGTAGCTTCTGCACATACATTGTTGATATGCTTTGAGATGAGTGTAGGCACGTTGGCATCTTTCATCTAGAAGTTCAAGTTCTTGCAGTCGGTTAACTCGATATTCTTCATCTGGGATTAAGCCTTTCAAAGAGACTCTGAGGGATGGAATTTCTACCTCCAGGGGTAAAATTGCTTCTGATCCATACACCAATGAATATGGCATAGCTCCTATCGATGTGCTGATGCTAGTTCTATATGCCCAAAGTGCTGGATTGAGTTGTACATGCCAATCTTTTTCTGCATCATTGACTGTCTTCTTTAAAAATTTCAATATCGTTTTGTTGGATGCTTCTGCCTGACCATTTCCCTGTGGGTAGTATGGTGTAGAGAAACGATGTTGTATTTTGAATTTTTCACATAGTTCTCGGACATCTTGGTTTTTGAAAGGTCGTCCATTATCTATGATGATGGAACTTGGAATTCCATATTTGCAGATCAGATAATTAAGGATAAAAGAGGCAATTTGTTTCTCAGTCACTGTGGTCATTGGGACTGCTTCAATCCACTTGGTAAAGTACTCTATTGCAGTGATAATGAACTTGTGCCCATTTAAAGATGAGGGATGAATTTTGCTAACCAAGTCTAGTCCCCACTAACAAAAGGACCAGGATGTTGTGAATGGCTGCAGTTCTTGTGCTGGTGCATGTATAAGATTGCCATGGATCTGGCATTTAGGACACTTTTTTGCAAAGTGATAAGAATCTTTTTCCATTGTTGGCCAGTAATATCCCATTCTTAGAAGCTTTTTAGCAAGAGTAGTACCACTGGAATGTGTGCCATAGATACCTTCATGAAGCTCATGTAAAGCGGAGTCAGATTCATTATGATCAAGGCAACGAAGAAGAGTACCATCTAGACCTCAACAATACAAAGTACTAGTAGTAAGGGTATAACAAGAATCTTGTCGAATAAATTTACGTTTTTGGTTTCGAGACAAGTCAATGGGTAGGATATTGGTCTTAAGATACTCATATATTGTTCCATATAAGGGGGAGTCTAAACCAGTTAAGGCATAGATGACCTAGGATGCAGAATTGTCATAGGCTCAGGAAAAATGTTGCTCTACTAGGAATTCATAATGAGACTATTGCTCTGGAATTTGCAGGAGTGAAGCGATAGTAGCCATTGCATCGACTGCTCTATTGTCCAACCTTGGTATTTGTGTGAAGCTGATGTGTACAAAGTACTATTTGAAGTCATCCACCATTCTTTTGTAGGGTAACAACTTGTCATCTTTCATCTGATAGTCATCATTGATTTGATTGATAACGAATTGCGAATCTTCGTAGACCTTTAGTTCTGTGATTTTCCATTCTATAGCTATCTTGATTCCTGTGACCAATGCTTCATACTCAGCAACATTATTTGTGCATGGAAATATGAGTCTGTAGGATCTTGGTATGGCGTGTCCTTCTGGAGTGATGAATAAAATGCCATCACCTGAGCCGTGTTGGGTAAATGATCCATCAAAGTATAGGGTCCACTGTTTTGTAGAGATAGCAAGAACGTCCCTATCTAGAAATTCGATCTCCATTGGTTGTTTACTAGGTAGTGGTGCTTCTCCTAGTTGATATTCTATTACTTGTCCCTTGATAGCTCTTCGCTCCTTATAGTGGATGTCAAATTCATTGAGAATCATGACCCATTTAGCCAATCGGCCTGTAAGAGCTACTTTGCTGAGTAAATATTTGAGAGGATCCATTTTTACAACTAGCTTAATTGTGTGAGCTAGCATATAGTGGCAGAATTTTTGAGAGGCAAAGACCACAGCTAAACAGGCTTTCTCAATAAAGGTGTAATTTAGCTCATAGTCGTTCAATGTCCTGTTGATGTAGTATATTGCTTGTTCCTTGCCTTGTTGATCTTCTTGTGCTAACAGTGCCCCCAGTGATTTATCAATTGTCAAAATATAGAGAATAAGTGGCTTTCCTGCTATCAGTGGTACCAGAACTGGTGGGTTCATTAGATATTGCTTGATTTGATAAAAGGATTCGACACACTTGGCCTCCCATCTGAATGGTACATTTTTATGTAAAAAATGATTAAATGGGAGACTTTTATCTGCTAGTTGAGCGATGAATTACCTGATTGATTGGAGTCATCCTTGTAGTGACCTAAGCTGGCTAATATTCTTTGGTGGTGGCATCTCCATGATGGCTTGTACGTTTGCTAGATACACTTCAATACCTTTAGCTGAAACTATGTAACTGAGTAATTTGCCTGATGTAACCCCGAAGATGCACTTCTTAGGGTTGATCCTGACTTGGAAATTTTCCAATCGTTCAAAAATATTTTCTAAGATGCTTAGATGTTCTGCTCTGGTGAAGGATTTAGCTAGTAAATCATCCACATAGTCTTCCATGAAGGTATGCATCATATCATGAAAGATTGTTGTCATTGCTCGTTGATAAGTTGCTCCTGCATTCTTTAAGTCAAAAGGCATGACATTCCAACAATATGTTCCCCAAGGACAGGTGAATGTTGTTTTATCTTGATCCTCTGGAGCAATCTTGATATAGTTATATCTTGAAAACTGTCCATTAGTGATAACATTGCATTGCCTGCTGTGAGGTCTACAATTATGTCAATACTTGGTTAAGGAAAGTCATCCTTTGGACAGGCATTGTTGACATCTCTAAAATCTGTGCATATCTTGATACTTCCATCTGGTTTTGAAACTGGTGCGATGTTGGAAATCCACTCTGCATAGTCGATGGGTCGGATAAATCCGACATCTAATAGTTTCTTTAGTTCAGCTTTGACCATGAGTGCCACATGTGGATTCATCTTTCGCAGTTTTTTCTTAACCGATTTAGCTCCTAGAGCCATAGACAAGTGATGCATGATTAATTGTGGATCAATCCCGAGCATATCTGCATATGCCCAAGCAAAGTTGATTTGCTTTTCTTTAAAAAATTTGATAAATTCTGACCTTTCTGCTTTTGTCAGAGATTCTGCAAGGTGTATATTTTTGGTTGCCTCTGTAGTACCAATGTTGATTGATTGAGTGGGCTCAATCAATATAGGTGATCGCTCGTGATAATGCTCAGGAAGACTGTCAAGTCTCCCATCTTTAGGCGCCTTAACAAGGTTTTCACCCTTAGATGCGTCCTTTATTTTTACTTTTTTGTGATCTAGAGCTACCATTGAATAGTTTTTAGCATCAGATCCTTTATTTGGTTTATTTTTGCGATTGAGAGATGTGGCACCCTCCTGATTGTAGACATCGCTATTCCATTCACTGGTAGAGTCTGTTTCCGGGTTGACGGTATATAAGTAATGGATAATGGATTCATCATTCAAGAAAATTTGTATATCATGAATTTCGGGTTTGTCCCAGTCTATGAGGTCCAGAAAGACAAGTGGTAAGGAATCGTTGGGTGGATCAAGTTCTACTATTGTAAGTGTTAGGATAGAAGTTTCATTGTGATTGGTTTGGGTGTTAAAAAAGTCCAAGATTCCGTCGAGGTCTTCGATGGTATCATCTTCTGTATAGACTTGTTCATAATGTTGTTGCTTGCTTTCCTTAGCGTCATAGATATTTTGTGGTCCAAATTCAAGTAGTCTAATTTATGTGCTATGTTCTTCTTGAGAAAGGGATATAGAACTAGTATTTTCAGTGGTATCTTCAGTAGCATTTGAGCAGCTACCTCATTCATATTCATTGGAATCAATCTCAGAGGTATCATCCCAGATCTTTTCAATGTTGTGAACAGGTATGTTGAATGGCAAAAATAGATCTTTGATAATTGATACTATTCTATTGGTTTTCTTTGATTCTACGTCAGATCCTACTTCTATTCTTTGCATTTGTTCGTAGACTGTTTCTTCTCGGGGAGGAATGATGTTGCCCTGAGATGATTCTACTTTGTTGGATATTTGTTCTTAAATATGATTGACTTCTGTAGATGTTATCTTCTTGTGAATGATGGACTCCCCTTGATGTTGCTTCCTTTCGTGATGTTCACGTTCTTTACAGATTGTCTCTACTGACTCAAATAGTGCTTCTTGCCAGGATTCTTCTTTGTACTACTTCTTTGCTTTCCACTGAGGTTTTTGATATTTGTGTGGTATCTTCTTTGGTAGTAGAGTGAATTCAAAGCCCAATCCTTTTTTGTCTTTACTAAATTGTGAAGGGGGATCCAATGGTTTTGTGACACCTTCTTGACACTTACCAATAGGTCCTTTGCCATTGTATCCCATTTGTTGCATGATTAAGTAGCCTTTTCCATATAGGTGTGTGGGTATAGCTATTTACATAGTAGTTGCTATGTCTTCTTCCTCATCTTTGTATAGCCAACTAAGGATATCCACAGTAGCGAACTTGGTGATGAGCTGAGTTGCTTGATGTGTTGATGTTGTAGGTAATCCATGAGATCCAGGTGATGCAGGTAAGTTAGTCAAACAAATGGGTTCCAAAGAGTATTCCCCCATGCCTTGTTCTTTGATTTTCATTTGCTGCTTGAAATCTCTAGGTAATGATTTAGACTTCTCTTGTTGAAGATCTGGTGCTGAGGAATTTTGTTTCTCTCTATTATGTGGAACCAAACTATCCTGGGCTGCCCCCATTGCATTACAATGTTGAAATGGATTGTGATCAGTAGATATAGAAACCTCCTACCCATTATAGGGGAATTTGACACACTGGTGATATGTAGAAGGAATTGCTTGTATTTCATGTATCCAGGGTTGACCTAATAAGATATTGTATGTGAGGTCTATGTCTAAGACCTGGCACATAGTATCTCTTTGTATCGGTCCAACTTGGATCGGCAACACCATTGTTCCTTTAGAGGATCTTTCTTCATCATCATATGCCTTTATAGTAGTCTTTTTGCGTGGATCAATAGACTCCTCCAAGAAGCCTAATGCACGGATAAGTTTTAAGGTACATATATTAACTCTAGCTCCTCCATCTATTAATACTCATTTTACTTGGTGTTTATAGACTATGACTTCAATATGGAGGAGTATTATGTGGATGACTCAATGAGATATTATCGTGCTCAGAAAAACTGAGATTATGAGGCCCTATCATATGAGCAACCATGGCTTGGAATTTGTCAGCATCTAGATCTTGAGGTACATTTGTTTCTAATAGCGCTTGCTCTAATATGTCTTTGTGTTTTGGCAAAAGTTTCAACAACTCTAGAATAGATATTTGAGTAGGAGTTTTGCATAGTTGGCTGACTAGATCATATTGAATTTTGGGTACAGTGTTTGATGTTGACGTATGTCCCCTTAAGATATATTTTTGAGCTCTGGTTGTTACGTTGACAGATTCATGATCATGTTGATCTCGGATTGTGATGACATTGACTTGATTGTCCTCGGCTGATATATGATTGATGGTGTTATTGTAGATGTGATTGATACAAGATCCATGTGTATCGTTCGAGGTTGAAGCTTCATCCTTGTTGTAATTTGGAAGAGGATTCTTAAAGGCTTCGTGCTCACCATTTGTCTTGAGACCATCCACCATTAAATCACCGCTATCAATCATGTCCTGAACAATGTTTTTCAGTCTCATGCAATCATTTGTTTGATGACCTTTGTTGCGATGAAAATCACAAAAGTTCTCTGAATACTGACTCCAGTGATTGTCCTAGTGGTGTGTAGACACATTTTTGGAAATTTTTGGTGTTACCTCATGAATTGTTATTAGGTCCTCGATTTGCATGATTGTTTTGAGCATTGTTGGTGTTGTTGGTGTTGGGTTGACCTTGATTGGTATTTGGTGTGCAAGTGTTAGTGTCTGGGTTAGCACCTTTGGGATTTTTTGTAGCTTGAGGATTTCTTGATAATGCGAGCATGAGTTGCTTGGATTTTGGATCATGTGATTTGTTGCCTCCTTCATTTCCATTGTTTTTGTTTCTAGTCCAGAATCTGGATTTGTCTAAGTTGTTGTTTTTCTGATTGTTGTAGTTTGATGAACTTGTTCCTTCTTTGAAGAATTTTAGTGTTCCCTTCTTGACACATGCTTCTTCTACTTGAATGCCATTCTCAATTAATTTAGCAAAAGAGGGTATGCATTAGAGTTTGAGCCTATAACTCATCTCACCATTCAAGTTGTCGATGAAGATTTCCATTTTCTCTTTTTCAGGGATATCTTGAGGATATCATGAAACCATATGCTACCAACATTGAAGGAATACCATGAATGTTTCATTGTTTTTCTATTTGGTGTTACAGATGTCTAGCATGGTGATAGCATGTTGAATGTTATAGGAATATTGAGTTATGAATTTGTTGACCAGTTCATCAAATGATGTGACAGGAGGTGTGATTTTGGATAACCATTCCATTGTTTTTCCTTCCAAGCTTCTTGGGAATAACCTCATCAAATATGTGTCATTGTGAGCAAATTCAAGACTCATGGTGCAAAATTCTTGAACATGATCATAGGGATCGCTTTTCCCATCGTACTTATCAAATTTGGGAACGTCTGAGTCTAGAGGAAAAGGTACCATGTTCAATCTTCTATCAAATGGATAAGAACAAATTTCATTTAATGAATACCGTACTATTGTCCCTTGTTGCATGTCTTGCATTTGTCTTTGTAACATTTGCATTTGTTGAGTAAGAGCAATCAAAGGTGCATTATTTTGCTGAGGGAAGATTTCTTCCCTTGCATTAATCCTAGGTTGAAATGGTGTATGGAACGACATGTTTTGCTCAGGGATGTGTTGCTCAGGGATGTTTTGTCCTAGTGTATTTTGTTCCAATATGTTTTGTTCAGGAATATCTTGCTCAGGGTCACGTGCTTCTCCTTCTCGTTGTCATTCTTGATATTCATAATGTTGAGATTTTGTTCTAAACATGTTTGTGTCAAAGTCTTCAGGAAGTTTAACCCCTTTTCTTATAAGCATGAGTAGGTATTTTTCCTTGTCATTTTCCATGAGTCTTTCCACAAGTTTTTGAAATGAAGCACTTTCTTGACATTCTTGAAGAAGTTCCTCAAAAATTTTGGCGTCCTCTAGATTCGGATGCTCGAAAGGATTTGATAATCTCTGATTCATGCTGGATCCTGATTGCATTTCGCTTTGTTTGTTTTGTTGAGAGCGAGTAACAATAGGCATCTAGTAGAAGCTTTCTGTGATAAAGGGGATAAAATCCTCTTCGATGTGTTGCTCAGGAGTTGGTGGCTCAAATCGGGGTATGTTGTAATTGATGCACTCATCGGGAAAGAATGCAAGATTGATCTTTCCTCCATGATTGATTTGTTGACTGAATGTAGATTTTTGACAGAATGCTCTAGTCTTCAAAGGTTCTTTGTCAAATTCATTGGATTTGTTCTGAATATAGAGTCATACGTGACAAAGAAATGTTTGATGAGATTTGAAGAGTTGGCGATTGATGTATAAAAATTTATTTCTTTTGGTGAATTTCGAAGGACTTGGTTGATGTTTCTTTAACTTAGTGTTACGATAAATATTCTTTCTTCTCAAAATATGAGGATTAGTCATGCACAAGTGATCAATAGTTCCTTTTGAGTTGGTTTGGATTCAGTTTATCTTGTTATGGAAACTCAAGTTTTGCTTTATCCAAGTGAAGGTTTAGATGCCCCCTCATGACAAAGTGCGTCAAATAATATGGAAAAAGTCTCCCGATATGGAAACTTGATTGGACAACTTGGAGTTTTAAAACAAGTGTGTTTGGGATAAAATCTGTGTGATGATGTCTCCTGATTTTGATAGGATGGATATTTTTATCGTGCGACTAGTTTTAGATGTTTGGACAACTCTTGTTTGATACGGAATTTGCTTTTAGAAATAGCTTGCTAGGTCTGTTCCTGATATTTTGATCTGATGAAGTTTAAGTTGATGAAAATAGGTTGTCAAAAATGTTTTCAAAATTTACCTTTGTTTTGCCCCCTGTTTTTCTGGTCTTGACCACGCGCTAAAGTAGAGACCCCATGCGCTATAAAAGTTTCTCAAAGCGCTAAGGGAAAGACTCCACGCGCTATGCTACCCCGATCTATGCGCTAACTGTGTCTAATAAAAATTTTTGTTTCAGATCTGATTTCAAAATATCATGCGCTAATATGAGCTACCGACGTGCTACTATTTATACGCCATGTGCTAAATCTTAATTTTGAAGCGCTAAGCTGATGCTTCCACGTGCTACACTGTTTTCAAAATGCGCTAACTGTAACTGCTTGTTTTACTTTACGCGCTAATGATAAGATGTGATGCACTAAGTTATGGTTGATACATGCTAAGATGTTGTTCTTACGCACTAAACTACCCTGACTTGATTGTTTTCTGCGATTTTGGTGTTTTGCCTTAAGCTTTTAATGCTGATGGATGATTTTCTGAAGTAACAAATGAAGACACAACACCAAATATATAACCATTTTTGCCTAATCTAAATAGTAAGTGTATGTTCTATGAGGATGTGTTCAAATCCTCAATGTTTCAATAGGTTTGGTTACAAAGAATACACTTCAAAAAGACTCTTTATTCAAGGGTCATAAGTAATACCATAGCCCACTAGTCTCGATACTCTGTCAACTCAAACAGTCGTGTCACCCCCTAGAGGGCGCCCATTTTTTTGCCTTTTGCTAGAATTTAACTCAAAGTGAATTGCTTCACAATTGAGTAGTTATCTTGGGAGATATATGGTGAGTAATCTTGGGGGTGGATTCTTCCCCACCCTTGCACTATGATATTACAAATGTCTGGTTACTGACTCGGCTCAAGGTTTCTAATGCTAAAGTTCATAATCAAGCTTCATGTTCGGTCGTCAGTGATAAACTCCCTCAAGAGGCTTCCCAACCTTTAGAATAAAGGCTTTACATATCTCAAGGATACTAGGGGAAGGCTAATCATTGCACGCAACCATTGAAAAGGACTTTCTTCACTTTCCACATTTGATTATAGTGAGTTGGAACACTCGACGTTAAAGCCATTTCCCACTTAGGTCGTTCCCTTCACACCAGCCATGAATGGCTTTAAGAGTTTTTCAACCCCTCGAGAAGGCAGACCTGCTAAAGGATGTAAATGCAGTATGACTGAAAGCATAAGAGTAGGCTGGCTTTTTGATCACCCAGTTTAAGGGGAGAGCATATACCTTCTACTTTCGAGACAAGGCAAACAAGGTTCTTTTTACCTTTCAAGTCAATGATTTTCTAAGATCTATATGGAGATGTTGCTCCATGAAAACATGGTGTTCTTTTTATTTCCTTCAAAGCGATGATTTTCTAATCTAGGAAAATAATTTGGTCAACAAAGCAAAATTTCGATCTTGGTGGTCAACAAAAGAAATCGATAAAAAGGGAAGGACTTCCCTCTTTGATTGTAAACAAAAATTTAAAGTGAGGTTCCTTTTTCTTGCAAAATGTAAAATTGATCCTTTTAAGCACCAAAGGATGGTGAGATTCTTTTTAGCCCTTGCTTGCAAAAATGGAGATTGTTTTGTTCCTTTTAGAACCCAAATTGAGAAATTTTCTCCTAGAAAAGCAAGAAAAGATTGTTGTTGTGGTTCATTTTACAACCCAAAGTAAGGTGAGTTCAATTTTATCCAACAAGAATTAAAATGACTCTAAATTTTAACTAACTTAACTAAGCTAGCAAAAATCTAAAACTATTTGTAATTCTACAAATAAAATCCAGCTCTACCTACAAGAAATTGTTAGAGTCCTGCAAAAATTCCAATCAAATAGTTAGAAAAATCTGGATTTTGGTGGACTTCTACAAGTCTAAATTTAATTTCGGGTACAATTTTCTTTTTGTTTTCTATCTGTGATGCACTACAGAATAGACTGTACACACTACAGGATGATTGTGATGCACTATTTGACAGACCCGATGCACGGCTCTATTTTTCGGATGTGCTGCTCTATTTTTTGGATGCGCTGCTCTGTTTTTCTTCTTCGTTGAGACCTACAAGAAAAGTTAGTAAAGGCAATGCGCTAATCTAAGAACTTCACGTGCTAGAGTATAAACCCAACATGCTAAACAATGTACGGTATGCACTATAATGTTAGCGAGATATGCTAAATAATATTCTCCACGCGCTAATTCTTGTTTCCTGTGTACCTGCAAAAGTGTATATTTTTGAAAATCGATTTCATTAATGGGGTTGAGCCCCATGGTGGGCGCCAAAAATGTGTGCAGGAAAAGTGGGTCAATGAAACTTAAAATGTGAAAAATGAAGCTCAAAGGGACTTATCCACACACCCACAGGAGTTCTTGGTGCAAGCTATGGAGTCATGAGGGATGACTCAACTTCCCAAGGTTGGTTCCATGGTTCTCTATCTCACAAGGTCCCTCAAACCAATGTCTTTGGTCTCATATTACTAAGCAAAGTGGTTTAGGGATGACAAATGCAAGAACGAGGGATGCTTTGGTTGATTTTAACATGACAATGCATCCTATCTATGCATGATTCTATAAATGCAACAAACTAGATTATAAGATGACAAGATTAGTATAAATACTATCCTAACATGCTATATTAGTTGTATGATTTAAGCTAATGATAAAGGAATTATTCTAAGATGTTTATTAGATTAATTTCTATTGTAAAGAGAGAGTAGATGTGCTAAAATTGAGCATAAGTATGATACTAAAAGCTTGCATGGATCCTTAAAATGGAGGAGGGAGAGCTCTATTTATAGTGAAAATAGGGCAATGGATGACCAGGATTGAAAGAGTTTATCAAAGGTCAAGCTTGAAAGTTTATCAATCCATGTTTGCAATTTGCACCAATGAAATGGTGACAATTGTCAACATAAGACTGGTTGAGAGGGGAGGGTGGAAATATTAAATGCCTGAGAAGACCTCATGGTTACCCTAGGTGGTAAGGGTTAAGGTTAGGTTAGGATTATCCAATGGATAAAGCTTTTACCCAAAGGATAAACTCTTGTGCAAGGGTTAAAGGGATAACTATGGTCAAAGCAATGAATGCTTGATGAGACCCTTGGGTTAGATGAGGGTTAAGTTAGTCAAAAAGTCTCTAACCATGCAAGAGGGTTGAGTTAACCATTAATGGTTTGGAAGACTTTCAAAGTTAAGTTGTTGAAGCCTTTAATGGTTTTCAAAGACTTTGAGGGTTTGAGAAGTGACTTCCCCTTGCTTAGGGATGTGACAATATTTAGGAGATGGGTTAGGCTAATTTAGAAGTGATTAGAAGAATCTAGAAGGGGGTTAGGAAGAGGGTTTGATGCAAGTGGGAGATGTAGGATTTTGCAAGTGGATGAGGAATAAAAGGATTTAATTAAAATAAAATATTTTATTTCAATTTGGTTGCAATTTGGGAAATTGAATAAATTAGATTTATTCAATTTGGGGTAAACTTTTAATTAAATATAAATTTAGTTAAAAGTAGAGAGAAGGAGTTTAATTGAATAGATGATTTATTCAATTTAAATGGCATAAGTGAATTTAACTAAGTAAATTGAATAATTTACTTAATAAAATAGAAGAATGTAGGTAATTTAATTAAATTAAATTTAACTAAATAGAGGAATTAACATAAAACATTCATTTAGGAATATGGTCATTTTTATACGTCTACACTAATCAATAAAAAAATCTAGAAGAAAGTTAAGAGCTTTTAGTTCACATTCTATTAGATTGCATGGCAAGATATATTGGTCTCTCTATTTTTTTCTTTTCGTTTTCCTTTTTTTTTTTCATCAATATATACAGTTCATCTCTTGGTTGAGATGTGGGTAATGAATGGAGAGGAAACACCAGTTTTTCTATGTCTCACATATGTTTTTACATGCATCAGGCAAGGTTCTTGTTTTCATATTCAAAACTAGTAAAATTGTGGTGATGACATCTTATTTGGGTCATAAATTTCTCTAGAGATTATTTATTAATTTCTACGAATAGGAAAAAATATTGGTGCACTACTTTTCTTCAATGTCTTTCTCTTTACATTGGTGAAATGGATTGAATCTAGATCTACCAATCTAGAATTTGATGGTTACCCCTACCTATCATATCAATTGTTTATGACAGTTTAGTCCTTTCAATACCTTTCATTTGACATTTTGAGAAAATATTGAATGTCAAAAAAGTATCCACAAATTTTTCTATCAATTCTATTCAAAATTTCCTTTTACTTGTACTTTTTCCTAATTTACTAAATAAATGTTTAAATTCATAAGGAAAATCTTGTTTACAAATATTATATTTTGAAAAGATTCTAAAATAATACATATTTATAATAAACATTGTACAATCTTGGATTAATATATATTATATATTAATATTAAATGATAATTGTTTCATGCTAAATGGGAAATAAGGAAATCATGAAATCCTTAACTATTAAGCATTCCTAAACATAAAATCAATGAAAATGAATGCATAAATGAGAGAATTAAACAAAGACACATAAAAACTCCCTCAAAGGCATTGTAGCTTCCATTGTTCTTCTTATCTTTGTGGTATGGAGCTCTCAAATATCGCGTTGATAACCTGCAAATGGCACAAAGATTTGAAGTTCATGATTATGTGATTCTAGGAAAATTGATGTGAAATGAGGTTAAATTTATAGATTTTTGAGACAGATTGGGTGAGAAATTGAACTAAAGTGTTGATTGAGAGTTGAACTGATTTGATTGATCAGTCAACTCATTTTGATTGATTTATTAACTTATTTGATTGAAGAGACAACTCAATTGATTGGCTAGTGAACTGGATAGATTGGCTACTTAACTAAATTGATTGAGGAGATGACAGATTTGACTAGTTAGTCAAAAAAAGGTGATTGGGAGTGAAAAGGGGAGATTGGAGACTTAATCAAGTTAACTAATTAGTTAACTAATTTGATCAATTAGTTATGATTTTTAACATGTGTTATAAGATTTTGAATTTGAAATTCAATTTCATGTCTATTTGGATTTGAATTTTGATTTTCGAATATTGAAATACACATGAAATTTATTGAAATGGGATGAAATTCAAATTTGGGAAATTGGAATTAGATGAAATGAGTTGAAATTCGAATTTGGGGAATTGGAAGAATAAGTTAATTAATTAAATAATTTAAATGAAATTATTTAATAGGTGGAAATGGAATTGATTAAATAATAAAGATTATTTAATTAAAGAATAAAATTACAATTAATTAAATAATTAAGATGTGAGTAAAGACATTTGGGGAGAATGAATGGGAAGTGTTTAGATGTGTTGTGTTTAACGAGAACATGGCGCCTTTCAAAAGACTGATTGAATCCGTGGATTGGTGGCTTCCTGAGCAATCCACCCGCAATGCCATCAATATAGGTGAATATGCGGTTGTGATATACCAAGCAATTGGTGGACACATGTAACTAACTTGTTGGCTAAATGTCTCTGTTTTAATTTGTGAAGTGCCTGGTTATAAGGCAGCCTAGCTTAGGTGTCTAAAGTCGTGGCTAACATGCATAGGCTAGTCTAGTATGATGCTTGAAACTATATGTAATCTTCTTTTTCCAGCAATGTAGGGAGCTATTCCCATTAATGATAGCACTTACCTTTAATATATATATATATATATATATATATATATATATATATATATATTTAAGATTTAAGAAAGGGGTAAATGATGAATTGATTAAAGGATAGAAATAGAATAATTAGTAAGATAGATGATGATGATTAGATTAGATTAGTTCAGAAGAATAAGAATAATTAGATTAATTAAATATTTTTTTAACTAATAGGATGAATAATTAGTATGTGATCAATGAGACATTTTTAGGTGTCTACATTTGCCCCTCTTTGAGAAAATATCGAAATGACGTTGTTTCAAAGAAAATGAAAAAAAAATTTGCCCTGGTATGCCCCGACAATATTAGGGTATAGTGCCCCCTCGAGAGATTGTTTGAGCATTGAAGGCATGGATGATCTCTCGAAAGAAGAAGGATGTTAGATGAAAGATGGAAGAATGGTTAACTTGATGACATGAATGAGTTTGATTGGATCACGGGGGCTTCATTTCGTGAATCTGGGTTATAGCATGTGCGTTCATAGCATACTAAAGAATCCTCCTATTTTAAAATAATATTTCCTTGAACTCCTTTTTTGTCATCCCCTCCCAATACACAGCCTGAATTAAAAGCCCCCTTATTTTCGCCAAATAATGTATTTTTTCATAGCCCAAATTTAAACCCCTATTTTCACTAATAGGCAATACATTGTACCCTCATTTTTGGGATATAAACCCCCCAAATATGAATGCATGTGATATAATATTGCCTATCCAATGAAGCCCCCATGGATTGGATACCAGAGATGGTTGGAATGATTTGTACATTAATTGATTGATCGATTAGATTGATTTCATTGATAAGATTGATATAATTGATTTGATTGATAAGATAAAGATCAAGTCTAGTTTCAGGAAGGACACATCCTGTATAAGACAAATGATAGATGAAATGAAGAATGGTTAGTAAGAAGTAAAGAATGTTAGGAAATAGAATTGATAAATTTGATAGAATTGTTGATGTGAGAAAAAGATTTGAGATGGAATTATAGATGAAAAGATTGGAAAGACTTGAAAAGGTTGATCCAAGAAAAGATGCTTGATGAAAGAATGATCTTGATTGATACAATCAAAGTGCTAAGATTGATGATTGATACACGAACTTTTGTGCCTTTATTCATAGCGTAATATATATTAATCATTGAGCCTTATTGTGTAACAATGAAACTGCATACATCGACGTATAAGGAACCAAGATGTAAATATATCTCATTGCAAAGAACAAACACATAACAGACAAGGAGTGAACCCTCCATTCTGGGAATAATGCTAGGGGTCGAGGTATGTGCGGTAGTCACAAGCATAGATATCCCTGACTTAAATTTTTGCATAGGATACTTGCTGAATGAATGTACCAATCACATACTCCCACTGGAACTATTGCCCCAGGACTTCATTGGTTCACACCACAAACAACAAACAAAGAAAAAGACCATGCCCATCACAACTCCTCTAGTCACTTGTGGACATCCTTGAGTAGCATAGTGACGTGAACTATCACCAATTGATAAAAAGATAAATACCGACTAGGACAAAATATCTGGTAGCCTTGTTGATCTGTGTCTTTGTTTTGATTGCTTGATGTGATTGTTGATAATGTCTGGTTTTAGAAAGTTTGGACCCTGTTTAAGATTGACCTATCTGGTTTCGAGTGTATCCTCTTTTGTTTAAGAAAAAATAATGATCACTTGATATGGATAGTTGATACGATTCAGAAGATAGTTTGATTAGTTTAGTTGCAGATGTTGATTAGATAGTTTTTATCTTTTGTGAACTTCGTGTGAAGTGTTTACTAGATATCTGCTAGGGTGTTTGATTCTTGCCAGACATTTTATTGCAAGTTTTTGATGTTTTTGATTTTTAGTTCAAATGTTTTCAATTTTTCTGATGTTTTTGGTTTTTCTAGGATCGTTTTTGAATGTTTTTTATTTTTTTCTTTTTTCAGGATTGTTTTTCAAATGTTTTTTATTTTTGCTTTTTTTATTTTTAGGATTCTTTTTAGGACTTTTTTAGATTTTTAGGATTTTTTTCAAGACTTTATCTATTTTTTAGGATTTATTTTTTTAGGACTTTATCTTCTTTTTAGGATTTTTCCAGCTATGCCCCCAATATACAGACCTATATGACATGATGATCTAGGCAATGCATATGCAAACAATGAATTTAGGCATGAATTATGCTAATGCAGTATGCAAGATGAAGATGCATTTTCTAAGGATGATTGCATGTGTTTTTCACTTTGTAATGCATTAATTGGATTAAAGGTGCGAAACATTTCAGAGATAAGAGTTCAATCCATTCTTAGAAGACCTAGGACCATCCAACTTAACACACTATGTAACCAAGATTTATGAATGGAGGCGCAGAAAACTTATCCATCAATTCTTGAAACTTTGATCTTCTTTCACCTGTGTGTGTGTAATTGATTTTATTCCAACTCTTATAACCATTAGAGACCTTTGGAATCCTATGTGACTAGCAATGTGAGTTATTGTGACTTGAAAAGCAACATGGACAGAGCCTCATTGCCAGGGACATCTATAGCCTCGACAAGATTATACACTATAATCTATTGAATATTGCTCCATTACCAGTAGGTGTCCATAGCCCTAATGGAGTTACTCGCATGTTTCCATAGTCAAGCTTTTATTGCACTTTTATGCATGATATTTCAGTTATATATATTTGCTCTTTTTGCCATGATGTTTTGATATTGATTTTGACATAGCACTTTTTTCTTTTATTTTCTTGCCTTGAATTGTAAGTAATGAAACTTACTTGGGTATGATGATTACAATGGCGCTAAAGCATAATATTGGATTTTTCACTAGCCACGTGACCAACTAGGTATCTATAATGACTTAGAGCATTTGATTAATGTGTGAGATATAGCAATTGATAGATTTTGGGTAAGAAGGCTCAATAGTGAAACCTCTACACAACCATGGATAAAGACCAATCACAAGGTGACATTGAAGATGAATCATTGAAGACCTCCTAAAAACTTCATGTACCATTATCTAGGAAATGAGATAACCTTCGCTCCTCTCCGTGCAAACAGGTAAATGACTCAGACAATCTCCTTTATTTATTGATGCAACGACATGAGAGAGAAATAATGATATGCAAGCAACTATGATGCACTCTGAAATGGAGATATGCGATGCAATGTAGTGAAGAAATATGCAAATGTAGTACTAAAAATTAAAATGAACCCATCCCTTAGATGTAATATCTTTTTAGGTGCATGTTCTTCATCAGGTCAAGGAGTTTTGTGTTTGTAGTTCATTGGTCTGTGCTTGAAGAGTTGGATAAACCTTTCTTTTTCAATAGGATATTCAACTGGGTGTATTTCATGTACAATTCCTTCTATAGCCTCATTATTTTTAAACCAATCTAGTTGTGGTGGATCTTCTTGCTCCTAGTCTTTCAAGTGCAGGTGTATGAGACAAAGATTTCTATCCTCATCAAAATTAGGGATTATTGATATCATGCAAGCTTGATTATCATATTGGTCTTTCAATGAATTTGGATCTATTTCCTTATCTTCATAAGCGATTTCATCATCTACTGGTGTGAGATGGTCATAAGATCTATCTATGTTTGATGTGTTGTTGCTGTGAAGAGATAGGAATTCATAGTCATGCAAATCAGTTATTGATCCTATTTTGGTTATTGAGATATTATTCATTCCTTGGATAAGATATTTTGGTCTTGTAGTTGTGACATTAGCGGGTGTTATATTTGTTTTTTTTATGCACTTGAAGAGGATGATGAATCGAACTAGGAGTTGATCTCATTAACTGGTGCTATGCTTGTTTCTATCACTTCATTGGCATTTGATGATGACACACATACAATTATTGACAATTTGCACTGTGTAGTATGATCTGGATTGGTGATTTCATTGATAAGGGGTTTATGAACAACTTGTGTAGAGGCTTTGGGATCATGAGGGGGACTAGGAGAAATGGTAGGTTCATTTGGTGAGAGGATTTTTTGTGAGGGACATGGAGGATTATGACATGAAGATGAAGGGATGGAGGGATCTTGATAAGGATCTGGAGAAATAATGGGATGTTGTTTAGGACATGAAGGTGAAGGGATACTTTGATCTTGACTTGGAAAGGGATTATTAGGAATGATGGAAGGGATGTTCAGATCTTTCTTAGGAGGTAGATGTTGGATGGGACTTGAAAGGATACTTTTTTCTTGAGATAAAAGGATATCATTATGAGTGGAATAGAAAATAATGAGAGGATCATCATAGGATTCTTGATAGGTGGGATCTTGATCAAAAATTGGGTAGGATGAAAGGGTTTGTTCTTGATTTTAATTTATTTCATGACTCATTTCTTCTAGTTTTGGATTATCCTCTTGACATGGGGAAGGAGTTTGGAAATGTGTGGGAGATTTTTGGAAGGTTTCAACACTTTGTCCCAATGAGAAAGGATTTTGAATGAAACTCTCTGAAGTGGGTTTTCTTGGAAATGGAATATATGGTGGCATCGGATCTTGAATTTCTGAAGCATGAAAAGGACTAGCATCATGACTTAGATTACATTGGATTTGTGCTATGGGTAGCCTTTGGGAGATTGTGTTATTAGATAGAGATCATGTGGACTGCTCTTGTGTTATTTCAGGGGATAATGAAATGGTGGATAGATATGGTTGATTTGGACTTTGGTTGAAAGGGGTTTGATTTTGGTTGAAAGGGGTTTTAATGTTGGGTTGATGTGTTTGATATTATTGATATGTTGGGTTGAAAGAAAAAGAAGGTTGACCCGACTCTAATGTTGGTTGAAGTGAAGTAGGAATGATTTTGTTGGAGAATGAAGGTTGGAATGGTTGAATGATCTCACAAGAGAAGTAATATTGGCACGATAATGATTCTCTTTTGATTAGAGATACCGTAGTTGTTACTTCCCTCATCATTTTTTCTAACCAATCCCTATGGTTGTTAGGACTAGTCATGTCTCTCATTTGTTGTTACAAAGTCTTAATTTATTGAGCTAAAATTTCTATGGATGACGATGGAATAGGAATGGAAGGGATGAATTCTTCACCTTCCCTACGAAATGCATAACGTTGTTCCATGATGCTTGCTTGATTGGTTTGGACTAAGATCGAGAATGTTTAAGACTATGATGATGATTAATTTATATATGACCTTGATACGTGGATATGGAGACACAAGAGGGTAAATAATGAGACTCGAAGACGAGATGATACAAATACATCTATGGGTGGTTTGGGTACTTGTTTTGATGTCCATTGTTGTACTTGTTCTAATGAGGAAAAAATATGGACCTAAGATCACAATAGATGAGATGTTTTCTCCATTTCTCTAAAAGTGGCAATTTTGTTTGAGTTGTTGGTTGTTGTTGACACTGGATGTTGCAATGTTTTTCCTTTGAGCTCTCAAATTGTGTTTGTGGTTGGAATATTTCTCACAGTACTTGATTGTGTTTAACAATTTTTCTGACTTTGTTTTGGCTATGTTTTAGATGTTTGATAGTTGAAAATATTGTACAAGACACAACAACAAGTAAAAAAAAAGTTTGAAATAATCCAAAAATAGTTGTTTAAAGGAACTTTTCAAATCCTAATTGTTGTTGGGGTCTTTTCAAATCTCATTTGTTTTTGATAAATTTTGGCCATACGATCACAAAACAATTAGGCTCTTCTAAGGTCAAAAGATCATGAATAATACCACAACCCACATCTTGATACTCTGTCATCTCAAACAACCCTATCACACCCTAGGGTGTGCTTATTTTTTTGCCTTTTTCCAGAAGTTGAACCAAAGAGAATTGCTTCTCAATTGGCTCATTTTCCTAGGAGATATATGGTGAGTGTCTTGGGGGCAGATTCTTCCCCACCCTTGCACTGTGGTATTACAAGTGTCTGGTTGCTGACTCAACTTGGCCACTAATTCCTAAAGATTTTAATGAGGATTTTGTTTGGTGCATCTGTAACGTCATAAATTGTACGCACTTGCTAAAGTAGTACAATTTCACACCTAGTTTAGCACCCGCCTTGGCGCAATTGCATTTTGCATTGCATTTCCCCTTTAGCACTTAATTAATCAAATTAATTAGGTCTAAAGGTTCTATTTCATCATTTTCCACATCATAAAGTCGGGCCCTTTCATTAAAGCGTGCCCCTTTCATTTTATTCTTCCAATACACTACTTAATTAAAAACCCTAATTAGGCCCTATTCTGAGCTTGGGGGCTTGATTTCGGGGGTCAAAACATCTCGAAATCACCTGTAACTTCGGGATTCTCTCTAAAACCATCATATCTGACGGCCCTGAAAATTTGGTGAAAAGTTGTCAGGACCGTGGCGCCCGGAATGCACACGGTCCTAGACATTTTTCCCAAAATTTTAGGAGCGCGATCCAATCATAAAATAAAGCCTAACCCCAAGAAATTGGTGGGATATTCAATCTCTAGGTCGGCCAAAAGATGAAATTACGACCTAGGGTTTCATACATAAGAGCTCTCTTTCTTCATTTGAAGGGATCCGAATTTTGTTTTCAGGAACCTCATATGCAGTGAAAGAGCAGATCTTTGAAGACTTCAACAACATTCAGCATCCCTCTATCAAGCATTTGTCAAATCCATTCATCCATTTAGGGCTTGGAAGACATTGAAGAACAATAGGAGATCACCGACTAAAGATTGGCTTGTACCTCTCCCTTGGGGGTTGGGTATGGTTTCATGTTGTTTTCATGTCTTTGCATGAGCTTCAATATATCATTTATCCATGCTTTAGATCACTTTGCATCTTGATTTAGAGCATTTACATTATCATTAACAAGCAATTAGGGTTTACTTTCTAGGTTGCTCTAGTTTGCTTACTTGCATTTTAGATCTTGCACACACACAAGGTCTGCACACACATTACTTTTACAATACAACTTGGCTATTCGTGGAGGTGGAAATCACCGAAGCGGGGGTTTGACTAAGGCAAAACCCTATATAGCCGCCCAAACATCCTTTTTTAGATATAAGTGCAGGTTTCGAGACTTGGACGACGCCGCAGGTTGCAGATCCGGAAGAAGCAGGTCGAGACAGCACCCCACATCAAATTGCAGAGCAAGATACCAGGACAGGGGCGTGGGGCACCCTGGTCCTGCCAGGACAGGGGCGCTGGGTGCCCTGGTCCCTGGGACAGAGGCGCTGGGCCCCCTGGTCCTCCTGACAGACAACATTTCAGACAGTTTCCAGAGTGCAAAATAGCAGTTTCAGGTGCAGTTTTAGGTGCAGAATCAGGACAGTGGTGCCCGCGCCCCCATCCCAAACATTTCCACTCAGATTTTGAATCTAGGTATGCATTTGCATTCTTGTGTTATCCTTGTGTTTATAGCTTTCCATTGTTTAAGTTCAATTCTGCAATCTTGTTGTTAGCTCATACTTGCATTCTAGGGTTAGGAATTGAACTTGCATAATCTTACCTTTCAATTACAACAAATGAATAGAAATCCTCATAGGTAGCTCGTGGCTCTCTCTTTCACAAAAAGAAGTAGCCAATTGTGTGATACCTCTAGGCTCTTTCGTATTTCGTAATGTGTGACAAAAGGTAGGATTAGGGCATGATAACCTAGTCTCACTTTTTCCCCCACACAGCATCAAAGATAAACTCCCCGAGGAGGCTTCCCAACCTTTAGAACAAAGTCTTTTTGCATCTTAAATATATTGGGGGAAGGCTATCAATGCAAAACTACTGTTGAACATGATTTTCATCACATCCACATTTGATTATAGTGGGTTGGATTCACTTAGGTGATTTCCCTCTCACCGACCTTATTGGCTTTGGCCTTAAAGGCTCCTCGAGAAGGCAGGCCTACTAACGGTTTTACCCTATTGCAAAATGACAGAAAACATATATGATGAGTCTAGATTTTTGGTCACTCAATTAAGGGGAGACAATATTCCTATCACCTTTGAGACACAGAAAACAAGATGGTTCTTTTTAACCCTTCACTACAATTATTTTCTAACAACTATTTGGAGGTGTTGCTCCAACAAGAATGATGTTCATTTTAATCCACAAATAAATGATGAACAACTTGCAATGAAGCAGATTCGTTTTGTTCTTTTTAAATAACACGAAAGGAAGTGTGAGTTAAACTAGGTCTGATTGTACCTGCATTGTTGAATATCATTGGCATATGATGAACCGGCATGTTGATATGATGATAATGTATGTTGTCATTGATGTCAATAAGTTCAATTGAACTGATATGAAGAGGTATGAGGAGATGTAGTGAACCGGTGTCAAGGTTTCACTAAGTGTGACTACTCGTTGGTAGTCTCCGCTCTAGGGTTATCGGTTTGGTGATCCAGCATGTGCGATGCAACCGATGATACTCTATGATGAGTTAGCTAAGAGATGTGAATGAGATCAAGGTGTCATGTCAACTTTGTGCATGTGAAGGATTTCCTTGAGGATCTTGCATGAGAAGATTGGCCGTGTTTGAAGTCTTCCTCAGGAATGATAATTCTTCTTAACGGTATGAGAAGAGAGCGTGATGGGTTATTGATTCCCATGTGTGGTGATGAATGAATGATGTAGATCATCTTGTGATCTGTTTGAAATTGTAATGCTCTATGCAATGTGTTTGGATGGTCAGGGTTGGACCACTTGTGCTGTAAACCTAAGATGCTTAGGGTTTAGGGTTTATGCTACCAACCTAAATGTTACCTATAAGGTCGATGATGTTTGTTATTGTAAATTTGTTGGCAAATGTTGTGTGTGTGTGTATTTGAGTGATGAGATACTTGCCACACCAATAAGAGGAAAGTTGTAGAGTGTGATTGCAGAGTAGAGGAAATGAAAAGGATCTGCCTTGGCATGTGGTGTTGTTATCAGATCAGAGTTTTACTTGTTGTCTTCGAATCATTTCAACAGTTAGAAAATCCCTTTACCGAGTAGCTTTTACAGGCTTATTGTAAAACCTATAATCGGGTGACTCAAGATCATTAAGTTCTTCAAATCCTCTAGCGAGGTAACCTTTAACAGGGTATATAACCATCCCTTCACCGGGTAATCTCTAACATGATCGGTTCCTAGTAGAACCTATTGTAAAGTCTTTAACCAGACTAGGCTCCTAACAGGGCGAGCTTCAAAAGAGTTCAAAAACAAGCTTGTGGGTATTCATCCCCACCGTGGTTTTTCCCATTTGGGTTTCCATGTGAAAAAAATGTGTGTTATGTGTTATGCATTTTTCATGTGATGTTTATGAATTATTTGATTGAAAGATTATGCATGCAGAGTTAATGGGTTATGGTATTACTAGTATACCACATGCATATGTTTATGGGTGAAGTTGATATCAAGTATTGATCATATTTGAAGTGTTCAGACTTATCAATTTATGGTGTTTTATGTTTTACTATGTTTAACCAGTATTGTCATGGTTAAGTTCAGTAATGGTGATAACCAGTTGTTATTGCTTTAACTAGATAAGTTGTTAAGAAATTTTTTGCCTGTACTGATTCACCCCCCCTCTTAGTACCGGTTGGGGTATTTGTTGTTCATCATTACTCATCATGCAAAACCCTATGAAAGCGTTATTTTGTATTATGGGCTCACAAGCCTAAGTTTTTTCCTTCGGTTACAGAAATCTACTTCACTATTTGTTGATGATCTGCTAGAAAATAGAATACTAAAAGACCAGAATATCAAAGGAAATGACAGAACATAGAATTTTAACAACATTCACCGAATCTGAATCAACCTCAAGTCAATTGTGAATTTCTATAAGATCGAATGCAATTTTTTGTTATAGCAAATGCGGCTCCCTGTCTGAGCAAATGTGACGCAATGTCAGGTTGAATGCAATGCATTGTCAAGTCAAATGTGGTGCATTAAAACAAATAAATAAAAGACAGAAGAGGAATCTGCACGATAGAGGATTAACTCATAATGATGTTAGCTATTACTTCGATCTCATCAAATATGTTATACTTCATCAAGTATTTATGCACAATGAAATAGTATTTGGATATAGCAATTTGGTCCTTTAGGTCTTGGATTTTTTTCTTTGCTTTGAGTATCCGCTGGTAAGCTCTCTATTGTCTTATGTCTTCTGATCTCCTTCTGGCACCTAAAATATTGAAGGTTACCTTTCCTGCCATGGGGTTAGACACATTTTATGCAAAAAAGTAACATTTCTACAATTTAAAAATAACGATGGGTGAGAAGCGCAACTAAATGAAATACAAAAGCGACAAAATAAATTTATCATGTAACTAATGCTTGTGAATGTGAATAATCTTCTAGACAAATGTGAACTAGGATACAGGCGATTGCGAATTTCTATCATAAATGAATGCGTAGCGTTATGAGCAAATGCAAATTTTTGCATGCGAATGCGTAGCATTCTCTTGTGCGTTCATACATATCCATACAAGACAGAAAATCAGATAAGAAAGGTTAAAAGTTGTGTTCACATCAGCTTCACCATTTGTTTCTTGCTTAAAATCATCATGTTGAATAAGAAATGAGGAAATCATGAAATCTTTAACTATTAAGCATTCCTAAACATAAAATCAATGAAAATGAATGCATAAATGAGAGAATTAAACAAAGACACATAAAAACTCCCTCAAAGGCATAGCTTCCATTGTTCTTCTCATCTTTGTGGTATGGTGGCTCTCAGATGTTGCATTGATAACTTGCAAGTGGCACAAAGATTCGAAGTTCATGATTCTATGATTCTAGGAAAATTGATGTGAAATGAGGTTGAATTTGTAGATTTTTGAGAGATTGGGTGAGAAATTGAACTGAAGAGTTGATTGAGAGTTGAACTAATTTGATTGATCAGTCAACTCATTTTGATTGATCTATTAACTTATTTGATTGAAGAGACAACTCAATTGATTGGCTAGTCAACTAGATAGATTGGCTAGTTAACTGCATTGATTGAGGAGATGACTGGTTTGACTAGTTAGTTAGAAAAAGGTGATTGGGAGTGAAAAGGGAAGATTGGAGAGTTAACTGATTTGATCAATCAGTTATGATTTTCAACATGTGTGGTAGGATTTTGAATTTGAAACTCAATTCCATGTCTATTTGGATTTGAATTTTGATTTTCAAATATTGAAACAAGATGAAATTCAAATTTGGTTAAATTCAAATTTGGGAAATTGGAATTAGATGAAACGAATTGAAATTCAAATTTGGGGAATTGAAAGAATAAGTTAATTAATTAAATAATTTAAATGAAATTATTTAATCATTGGAAATGGAATTAATTAAATAATAAAGATTATTTAATTAAGGAATAAAATCATAACTAATTAGATAATTAATATTTAAGAAAGGGGTAAATGATGAATTGATTAAAGGATAAAAAATAGAATAATTAGTAAGATAGATGATGATGATTAGATTAGTTAACAAGAGTAAGAATAATTAGATTAATTAAAGAATTAAAGAATTACTTAACTAACAGACGAATAATTAGTACATGATCAATAAGACATTTTTAGGTGTAATTACTAATTTATTACATGTCAATATCTTAAATATTAGATAATAATATATTATAACAAGTTTCTAAATATATATTTAAGACAATCTTATAAAAAATAAAATTAACTAAGAAAATAGAAACTATTTTAAAAATTAGAAACAATTGTATTATATAATTTCAATTATGAGAAGTTTTTGAATTGATATTTAAGGCAATCTTATTAAAAATATTTTTAAAAATAAATTGACTAAGTTTCTAAATTCATATAAAAAAATAGAAACAATTATATTCCACCATTTTAAAATATTCTAAATAAATTTATATTTTTATAATAAACATTCTAAAATAATATATATCAATATTAAATTAAAATATTATTTAATATATATTATCTATTATAGTTTATTGCGATTTACTAATAATTTAAAATGTCATATATATGTTTTTAAAAAAAAGAACATGTCAATACATATGGTCCAATAATTTTTTGAGTTGTCATATACATCATCCAAAAGTGAAAAAAAACGACCATATTAACTGTCAAATTCCAAGCCTACTACCCACAAGGTGAAATGTGATAAGCATGACAAGTGTTGACAATGTGAGAAATGATCTCTAGTTCTTTGGTTCAAAAGATGACCACCTTGAACTCAATGTTGATGTAATGTATGGACTCAAAAAAATTCAAAGAATCTATGCGTCAATGTTTTAGATATTTAGTTCTCGTCTAATCAAATTTAGTTCTTTATTTTCTTTTGTAATACACAAGATGAAGGTGAATATGATAGTCATGGGATAGTATACTAGAGCTCACAGGCTATGACTTTTACACTACTTCAGTTGTTCTTCCATGATTTTATTTGGAAACTAAAATATGTTCTTATTGGAGATTGATACAAAATCCTTATAATAAGAGTCATCAAGGCATAAGTATATTCCTATGATTGTATCTTCAAAAAATGTGGAGTCTTGAAACAAGTAAGATATGTTAGCATTCTCAAAGTACTTAGTCTTCCATCGTAGTAAATCAACATATTCCAAATGCCTCACCAAGCACCTAAATTTGGTGTTTTATTGTGAATTTATACATGAATTGAGACGTCATATTGTTTATTTTTCTTGTTGGAAAAAAATAACCCTATTCATAAACATGGTTCATAATTTCCCATCCTTCCCGCTCCTACCCCCACCTCTCCCCCCCCCTTAGCCGCCCTCTATTGGATAGATGGTTCTCTCCTCTTGCTAACCAAAGCCAAAATGATCTACTCTGCTCTTACTGATTCTATGGATATCCTTGATCACCTTAACTCCACCTAGAACCTTTCCTGGGACTCCAAACAATGGCATTCTACCCTCTCGAGATTCTGGTCTTATCCGACTGAACCAAAGAAGAATTTTTTTGTTTGGAGACTCCTTCTTCATAAACCACCACTAAAGGACAACAACGGAGACTCCCTTCTATGTAAACTTTGTCGTATCCCTGAATTTGTATACCACATCTTTTTTGGTTTTCATTTTGCTAGAGAAGTCTAGAATTTATTTGGTATCTCACTTAATAGCAATTGTTTTACTGTTGAAGATATGGCATTTGGTTATATTAGAGGTGGCAAGAAACATGCTAATCTTTTCTGGTCTGCTCTCTTTTTGGAAATTATGTGGATCATTTGGAAATATAGGAATGATGATGTGTTTAATGGAAAGAGTAAGAACCTCACTGAGTCTCTTAGGAGACTCATCTGCTACCTTGTTGCTATGCAAGTCACAGTGGTACTAAGACTGGAGGAAGACAAATTTGACAGGTGGCTAAAGAATGGATCTACTCTAGTTTTTATAAGAGAACTATCACATGGTTTCACATGGGACTGCATGGGAAGCAATAAGACTCATTTTGAACAAGCGCTGATGAGGTTCATGCAAGAGTTGGAGGCACGACAGTAGAGGGAAGACTTCATCAAGCTAGAGCTAGAAGGACTACCCTCCCATCCCTACAGAGATCAATTTGCCAAAGGGAATGTGTTGGTTTGGTGCGAAGGGGAGCTAGGTTGGACTGCATGGCTCCCTCCAGTGGGCGACAACAACGACCCTGTTTCCTCCTTTGTGTTTAGTTAGCTATACACCCCGTGATGATTGAACACATCTATCATTTTGTGTAATTTTGTAATTCAGCTCCTATGTAAATGATCGTATATCATGTATTGAGCTCCTGCCTGATATAGCTCCTGCAACTTATGTTTTAACTCTTTAGTTGGTTGCAAGGTTTCCAACCCAAACTCTCAAATTTTATAACTGTTGTTTATATGATGCTTAATACAAAAAAAAAACATGGTTCATAATTCAATTAATATTTCTATTTTATGAACAGGTATTTGTCAGTGGGTGTAAAAATTCATATTGAAGCTTGTAAAGTTATCAAATGTTCAGACCCTCGAATCTCACATGCTCCATTTTAGTTCATCTTCTAGCAAACAATAAAGGATCCCTTTGAATAAAAAGAAAAAGCATGTTTGGAAGCATTTCTCAAAAATTAAAGAAGAAACCCAAATTTAGTGAACAAGAAGTCCCCTTGAGCCAAGACTAAATTATTTAAATATTTATATTTTGTAAGAATGTTAATTATTTGGTATTCTTTTTTAGAGAAATATTCTAATGATTAATTATTTATGTAGGACCTTTTAGTTCATACAATAATTTGTGAATAATCATAAGATGAATACTTATTTACTTCAAGAAAGTCTTTTAAATATTGTTTACCTAATATAGGACAAAGAAACTGAGCCTGATCATAAGAGATTCTTTTTGTTGAAGAGAAGCATATTGGTCTAAAATGTAAAAGTCAAACAACTTAGGAACTCTTAATAACTTTTGAAGGTTGAGAGAAGGAAGAAACTACAAAGTAAAGAAATTATCATTGATAAGATTGAAGATAGTTTATGACACCTATTTTCCAAATATCCCTCAATTTAACAAGAAAGTTGTTTACCACATGTTTTTTATTAAAAAGCAGCATTAACTAGGCCGTCAACCCTTTAACATAGTCAGAGACTATCCATAAATTTTTTAATAGCAACCAACAAGGGCATACCCCAAGTACCAAAAACAAGGGAGAAAGTCCCAAACAAACAAGGTCAGACAAGAGAAAGAAAAAATTGCCTAACCATCAACAACCCAGACCCCACTCAAGGAGGGGTAGCACCCAAGCCTTGACAAGGAGGGGTTTGGGGGGCAGGGGCAGGGAGGACTTCCCCTTCCGCCTGCGACAAACAACTACCCAAGAGATACCGGTATTAGGATCACTAAGGGAACGATCAAGCGGCAAGGGTCCCTCTTGGACACCATCAGTAGATCCAACAGAGTGCTACAACGGGACAACAGTCGATTGTTGTAGAACATCAGGGGGCTATTGCAGAACAACAACAGGCTGCTGCACAGGAGCAATGATAGGCATAGATCTAGTAGGTGAAGAGAAGAGATGCAAATCAGAGGCGATAGAAGTTGATTCCACCAAGGCATGATGAGCCATACCAATGGAATCAACAGAGGAGCCATCTGAATCATAATCAACAACATGGATGGTCAAATTATCAATAGTAGCATCCTTTCACCAAGTAGAAGCACCCTTGTGGCGTGAAATAAAGCAGTCTGAAAAATATGACTCTTAGAGAAGCATTTTTTACAGTGAAAAGGGACCCCCTCAATATCCAATGGTTGAGTCTAAGGCCAATCCCTAACCATAAGAACCACATCTCCCAAAAGAGGCAAGGAAATGTCAATATCAACTAAGATGTGAGCAAAGGTGGTGTGGTCCATTGAAGACGTAGCATCATCGACCTTTAAAAAACATCCAATAGAGTTGTCGATAGCCTCATAGAAAGAATACTCCCAAAAATGAAGAGGGAGATTTGGAAGGCAAACCCAATCTGGACACACATTAACCAGTTCAGCAAGAGGGTTAAAAGAGGTTGTCCAAGGCTTAACAGAGAGTGAGTGCACTCCCCAAGCCCACTTGTTGATAAAAATGATGCATATAATTATTATTGACTATTTGATTCTTCAAAAATATAATATATTTAACTAGGGTGATCTATCACTGTCGAACTTAATCAATCAACCATAAATAACAATTTTGTCTTTTACATCCTCTCCTTGACTCTCCATTGAATTTTAATTAGCCAAATCTTCTTACCCACATCTAATGGTTAAGCTTCGCCCCAATACTGGTATAAAAATATGGATATAATTGAAATTTTGAAAAAATTGCATCACATAAAATGTGTTTGTATTGCATGGTTTTTCTTTTATATTGTGACATGAGCAACAACATACACAACAAATAACTATTTAAAATAATTTGGAACAAAATAAAAAATGTTACATGAAATATAAAAATGGAAGTTTTGGACATAATTAAATGAGGATAACACATATTAATAAATTAAAGAAATAAAATGAAGATAATTAATTTCAAAGGAATTTTTTATTTTAATTAATAAGTGAAAGGGTATTTGTAATGAAATATTTAAAAAATAGATTGTATTTATAATGAATAGATCAACATAATACATTTTATCAAAGAAAATTGTGTGGAAATGCATGTTAAGATCCCATTAAAGTTTATAAATTTTAGTATTGTATTTGTTCGCCTTACATGGTTTGCTTAGGTAAGAGTATTTAAACTAAAAATCTATTAGGGGAGAGGACCCAATAGTTGAACACCCTAACTTCACACTTCTCAAAGTTCTAAATGGAAATTTCAAATCACTCCCATTTTTTTACAACAGCTTAATTGGCAAGTCCCCTCTTAATAACTAAGGGTTCAGGGCCACATCATCAAATATGATGTCACATTAGTGTTCTTTTTGTCAAGGTGTCCAAAATAGCCCAAAAAAAGGGTGAGACCAATAGTTGTGTAAAAAGGTCCCCCATACTTGTGCAGTTGATGTGGCATCACATGATTTTTTAGCTTTTTACAACTAAGGATACATTTCATTCAATTATGGTTGTCATCATCATCATCATCAATCTTTTTAATTTTTTGAAATTCTTTAATAAAATATTTTTTTAGCTTTTCTCTGTCTTGTGGGGTCATCCCCATACAAGTCGCCAAATATTAAATAAATGAGTAAAAATTATTTAGGGCATGGGAAAATATCATAGTTAAAGTTCAAACAATACATTTCTCAATGTTGAGATAAAAAATTCACACTTTTAAAAATAGATATCGTGAAGGTTTTTAACATAGATTTTTTAAATACAAATATGCTAGTTTTAATTAGAAATGAACTTTTGATCAATAAAAACAAATATTGATAAAACCTTCTTTTAAAACTTAAGACTTCTATCTTTATTGGGGAAAAAAAATTGAATGCTTAATTTAAAATTTATATTATACCATTTCCAAACTTTAAAAAAAAAATACAGATAAAACAACCCTATAATAACTCCTATTTTCTAAAATTAAATTATTTTTTATTCTTTTAAAAATTTGCCTACTATCATTAAGCTTTAGTTAGCGTTTATTTGAAGTTAAAGTTAGTGTTTTAACGATAGATCACCTCCTCATTCAGTTGCATGAGAATCGCATGTTTGACGTGTCCCTCGCCAACTTGCTGTAAACACGCTTTTTCTTAAAAAAGTTTGTAGATTAGTTTGTAGTTTGGATATGATCAAATTGCATGGCTTGTCGATCTATACAGATCTTTATACCAAATACAGAGCCTTATATAGGGTTCGACCCTTGTTTTTTCTTCACAATTTTCTTGATTTGTCCTCGCCTGTTTTAGGGTATGGATTTTTGGATTTTTCATTAGGTATCACTGCAAATGTTTTAAAAATGATAGATTTTTTTTCTATCTGTTTAAAGAATGATAGATTTGCTTGAACATAAATAGTAGATTTTGAATTGGAGCAAATTACTGTAGATCTATGAATTGATTTTGAATTGGAGCAAAATCTGTAGATCTATGAATTGATTTAGGTATCACTGTGTTGTGAATTGAATTTAAAGGATCATTGAATATTGTTTTAAAGTTATGATGATTTGCATGATAGATTTTGGAGTGAAGCAAAGTAATTTCTAGATTAAAGTATCACATTGCATGAACTTAATAATGTATGTATTTGTAATCTCTAGATTTATGAATTGAATTTAGATATATGATTGCAGATGTGAATATGGTAGTTGGGTTGGCGATTAATATGCTAGTTGATTTTATTTTTTCTTTCCATTAAGTATTTATAGGATGCAGTAATGATCTGTTTTAAATTGGATTGCATGTAATGTTTGAATAAATGTATGCTGGGGTTTTACATTGTTAGTAAATGGGTTGATTTTAGGGTTGCAAAATGATTTATCGATTATTCCTTTGCATGTGAGAGTGTTCTAATTTTTCTTCAATTTGTTGGTCCAAGGTTTTCTTCAGCTAAAATATTCAGTATCTGACCTGTCTGTTACTGTTCGAAATTTTGTTGGTCTACAGGAATCAGTGTGAATTAAGGTTAAATCGTAAGTAAACAATGGAAGCTGCACCCAAGAGAGTTTTGACCCCAGCCTTGCCCAAGGAGATAATCAGTTCTGAGGGTGGGCGTTATCAAGTATGGCTGAGCTCAGATTTGAGTCTGCTGTCTGAAGGAAGAATTGGAGCAGCCAAACTCATTCTCAACTACCTCGGCTTTTCCTTGCCAAAGTACTCGGACTCTTCTAAGGTCTGTTATGTGCTTGGAGGTATGTATCTAGTTTCCAATCTTCCTTTTTTTTTTTCGACAAAGAGATACCATTTGTGTCAATTGAGGCTGTAACAAATTATATTGTAAGGCAAGAAACAAATCAGTAATTATATATTGCATTTAATGCAAGCCCTCTTTAGGTTTAGGATCAACTGAATGCAAGGCCTATTATTAATATGTTTTAAGGCTCTAGATCTACGGGAAAAAGAAAATCAGGGCAATTACAAATTCTATAAGAATAATATGTGTGATCAATGATAAAATATTGTTGGTTTAGATCAACATTTTCAAATATTTTTTCTGAAGTAAAAAACCTAAAATGGACTGTGACAGAAAAAAGTGCAATCCGTTTATCACCAAAATTTCAAGGATTCATATAGGGTTGCTTGTTTTACATATCTTAATTTTCTTCTTAGTATAATTTACCAGTACTAGTATTTGACATGCAACAGCACCCTCATGCAACGTAAAATGGACTGTGACAGAAAAAAGTGCAATCCGTTTATTACCAAAATTCCAAGGATTCATATAGGGTTGCTTGTTTTACATATCTTAATTTTTTTCTTAGTATAATTTACCAGTACTAGTATTTGACATGCAACAGCACCCTCATGCCTCTCAATTTTCTGTTAAAGGGTATTTTCAGGTAATGTGTATGTACTAATCTCACTCCATGGTTATTACATGCAGGATCAGGAATTTGTGGCATAGTTCTGCCTGAGGCAGACTCAGAACGGGTGGTCAAGGTTAAGAGAGGAGATGCTATTGCAGTTCCCTTTGGAGTGGTGAGCTGGTGGTTTAATGACAACTCCTCAGAGGAGCTGGAGGTCCTCTTCCTTGGGGATACATCAAAAGCCCACCGAACAGGGGAGTTCACGGTATGTGTTCTTAAACCATGACCAAGAATCATTCCATTCCATTCTAATCATTTCTGTTAATGACCCTCTACATATATCTTTGCAGGATTTTGATCTCATTGGTGGCATTTCATTCCATTCTAGTCATTTCTGTTAATGACCCTCTACATATATCTTTGCAGGATTTTGATCTCATTGGTGGCTCAAATGGGATGTACCGTGGATTTAGCAAAAGATTTATGTGCAGAGCGTGGGATCTGAATGAAAGTGAGCTCAACCGTGTTATGAGTAGCCAATCTGGAAGTGGAATTGTTAAATTAGAGGAAGGAACAAGCATGCCCACCCCTGAAGCCGAAGCAGGGGACAATCTAACACTGGTTTTCAATTGTGAGGAAGCCAAACCGGACATTGATATTGACAATGGAGGCCGTGTAGTGGTGCTCACTAGTAATTATTTGCCAATCTTGAAGGAATTAGGGTTGGGAGCAGACCTTGTTAAAATCGATAAGGTAATCTCCCATTTTAATAATACAATGTTTCTCACTAAAATAGTTCTATTGAGAATGGTACTTTTGCTAGCAGTATATTTGATTTGATTGGTGAATGTAATATTATCAGTATGCAATGTGTTCACCTGGGCATTCATCGGATTCAGCATTCCAAGTGACATATATAATTAAAGGCAGCGGAAGGGTTGAGGTTGTGGGCATGGATGGGGAGAAGGTGCTGGAGTTTGATTTACAGGCTGGTTATCTGTTCATTGTTCCCCGATTCTATATTGTTTCCAAGATTGCTGGAGATGAAGGGATGCAATGGTTCTCTATCATTACTACACCCGAGTAAGTGCCATAATAATTTTCTGTTCAACTGTTCAATTAAATTGATTTAATTCTCAGTAAGATTCCTTCTTCTAACACCAAATGTCTCTGTTGGGTATAGTCCCGTGTTTCTTAATCATGCAGGTAAGACTGGTGTGTTGAAGGCCCTATCAAAGGAGATTTTTGCAGCCACCTTCAATGTAGATGAGGAGACTGAGGCTCTGTTTCGCTCTAAACGAACCCAGGATGCTGTTTTTTTCCCTCCCACCAAAAATGAGTGACATTTTGGGGGCATTGTAGGCCCTCAATATGATATGCATTTCCATTGGTTTGGATCTTGTTTTTAATTTGTAAGAATCCTCCATTTTCCTGTTCCGACATCCCATAATTTGGACCTTGTGTGCTTTTCTATTCTGAATCTCCCAAATTCTTGTTTTGGTTGATATTCCATAATGGAAGACAATAAATGACTGTATGATTTAATTGGATAGAGTTTTGATGCTCTTTGGTCCTTGGTGTTTCTTTGGCATGTTGATTGCATGTGCATTGATTATATTGATTGCATGTGCATTGATTATATTGCTTGGATTGAGAAAATGATTTTTTTGTGCAATTCTCTAGCAGACGATCAAATAATTTTCAAATATCATTCTTATGTTGGATGAAAACAATTTATTCTGAGAATTTATAATATTGTAGCTTACACAATAGAATTGTCATTTCATATTTTGTTATGAGAAAAATAGTCTATAGAAATTAAGTATATGATTAACATACTTCAATGCCTAGAAATTATAAAATAGCATTATTAAAATTTCTACTATAAATATACATTAGTAGTTATATAACAAGAACTGCAAGCAGCGTAGTTCCTGCCAAGCACTGGCAGGCAGGAAATGTGATGTTTGGTGTGGCAAAGCAGAAGAGATGAAATCTATTTTATTATTATTATTTTGATTTAATCAAAAGTAGATTTCAGATAATTATAAATGCAACTATCAAAGTCATTCAGATAATTGCAAGATGAAATCTATTTTATTATTATTTTGATTTAGTTATAAGTAGATTTCAGATAATTATAAATGCAACTGTCAAAGTCATTCAGATAATTGTAAATGCAACTATCAAAGCCATTAGGAAAGAAGAGATATATTAGTATATGCAATATCCGCCTAACAAGTATAAGAAAGAATATATATATGTATACTAAATGTGTCGGTTTGCATTCCTTTCTGATCACATTGTCAACTGATTTAACATTAGCACACCAATACAGAGTGGAAGAAGAAGTTATATATTGGCATATATAACTGTAGGTTGGTTCTTGCAAGCAATGCGGAAGGTGGATTTTTGTCAGGTATTCTTGGAAATGCTCTGGTAGATGTGTGTGGAAAATGTAGAAGCACGGACAAGGCATGTGGACTGTTTGCCAGAATGTGTCAAAGAGATGTCATCTCATGCAATGCAGTTATTGTAGGATATGTAAACAATGAATTTGTTGAGAAGGGTTTAGAAACTTTCAAAAAATTGAATATACAGGTTCAAAGCCGAAATTTTTGCCAGCATCCTCTCTGCCTGTGCGAAAATGACAGCTTTGGAACAGGGGATATAGGTTTATCAAAGCATAATGATGGGGCGGGGCGATTGTTGTCAATCATTATAGTTAAAATGAGGTAGAGATAAATGCAAAACGTAAATCACAAACAAAGTACCCGAACAGTTTGACAGAATGCATTAAACAGCTGTCATCTCATGGAATGTAATGATAGCAGGATATGCACAGAATTGATTTTGCAAGGAAGGTCTCAAAATATTTGAATTAATGATGCACTCTGGAACATGACCAAACATTGTAAGCTTTGTTCATGTTCTAGGTGGAAGCAATAATACATGCTTAGTGGATGAGGGCTGTAATTATTTCTATCACATTAGTAACCTTGTTTGAAACATTCAATTCAAGATTTCATAAAAGAAACACAAAATCTTCTTGTGCAAAGGAAAAGCAACCATTTACTAGTGTAAATTGATTGAAGAAACTAGATGCATGTGATAAACATTACAGGGAATCCTTGCTAATTGTCACATGGAGGAACAAATAAGGGAATACAAATTTCAAAGGGAAATCTAGAAATAGCTAAAGCACATCAAAGGATCAGATCTAAAAGATGTTATTGTGTGAAGCAAAGCATAACATACAGAAAGGAATTTGAGGCATATGGCATTACCTTGAGAGGAAGCATTTGTCTAGGCAAAATCTTCTTTAATGTAGCAATTTATCTTCATACAGTCTGCAATTTTTAGAATATAATTTTAAAGTCATGCTTTTAACAAATTATGATAATAAAAAAGATTGGGTTTGAGTGTGTTACATCATTGTCTTCTTTTGCAACGTCAATAATGGAATTGTTCATTGCAATTGTGAATTATATTCATTAGCAGTGTTTAAGGCATCATGACAGCAGCCACAAAGAACAAAGGGGAAGACTAAAGGCTGCCGCACCACTTTAGCATTGGAACGCAACATTCTTTAGTTCTTTTAACATTTTTTAGTTCTTTTAAGAGCCATGGGTCCCAATTATCTGTGGAGAGCATCTATGATTCTTCAATCACTAACAACTACATTCATATAGATGTACAATAAAATTGTTTTGTTAATATTTGGGAAGTTGTTGGTTTATTGATCGAAGGGTTGCACCAGTATCACAAATATTCACTATAAAAAACATCTGATTTATTGAAGTTCAATAGCGTAGTTCTGAGATTGTATTTATGATCAGAAGTAAATTTGAAAACATTTTCATATTTTTTTTCTAGTTTTTCTACATGTTAGTAATTGGTGTTTTTGAAGGCCTTCGGGGCATTTTCAGCACTTGAAACTTGACCTGTCTTTTAGAGCATTGTCACACCTCCAACTCTTGGAGACCTTTCCAACGAGTTAAATGGATCGCGATTTCGAGTCCTGAGTAGAAAGTTATGTCTAGTTAAAGTTAGGACAAAATTTTGTATAGTTTTTTTGAAAATTTTGTAGTTTTGGATTTTATTATGTAAATAAACAAATATGACTTTTGGGTTTCGATTCTCAAGGGGTTTTGGTGACCCTTGGAATCTCATGAACTGATATATGTTGGATTTTCGAATTGAATAGATGGCTTTTTGGCTTGCTTCAATTTTGTGTTTACCTTGTTCATGTAAACAAATCCACAATAGCGCAGGTTCTCACTCAGGTGTCCGAATCCATAATTCGGATTAGTGGTATCAGAGCAAGTTCACTCTTGTATGTCATATCACATGCGGTCAACATATCAAAGATTGGGATTGGAAAAAAGAAATCCTTCAGACTACCTTCCTTTGAGGCGCACACGATCGCAGATGGCTAAGTTGCAGACCGATGATGACATTAAAGTGTCGGTTGTAGATGCATTAACAAAACAATGTGAAGAAATGATGGAGCAGTTCAAGCAAATGTTGGAAAGTCGTGGGTCACAAGCAAACCCACCATTCAAGATGTAAGTGAATTTCGATATACCCACGTTTCAAGGAAAGATTGATGCGGATGTTGTTGACGATTGGGTTTCAAAACTAGAAAGGTATTTCTCTGTCAACCAGTTTTTAGATGAAGAGAAAACAACTTTCGCTCTTCTCAAAGCTAAAAATCATGTGAAAGATTTGTGGGAAGAAAAGTTAGCAACCAAGGCAGCCGAAAATGGCAGTAATAGTGGCTTGTAAAAAGACAATCTCTGCAGAGGACACTGCAAAGATTTTCTTTGAAAACATTTGGGTTCATTTTGGTTTGCCAAATACCATTATTTCAAATAGGAACAACGAGTTTCTTAGTAAGTTCTGGTCTACATTATGGGAGAAGATGGACACAAAATTAACAAAGTCTACTGCTTTCCATCCTCAAATAGATGGCCAAATAGAGGTAGTGAATCAAATGATCATTCATATCCTATGCATGTATCACTCAAAACATCCTAGCACATGGGATGAAAGTCTTCCATATGTTCAGCATAGCTACAATAGGGCAATTCACAATTCGACTAGTCATAGCCCATTTGAAGTTTGTCTTGGTTATCAACCACTTGCACCCATGGATGTTGCCATACCACTTATTCAACCCAATCTGGTTCCACGTGTTGGTAAGGAGGAAGATAAGGCAGCACAGTTCATTGATAGAATTCATCATCTGCAATAACAAGTTCATGAAATCTTGGAGCATACCAATAAGAAGTATAAGGAGAGACATGATGAGTATCATACTCCTCATAATTTTGAAGTCGAGGACAAGGTGTGGTTGCATATTCAGAAGGAACGATAGCAGGGTGTTGATAGGAAGCTTGGTCCTCTAAGTTATGGGCCATACACAATCATCAAGCAAGTTGGTGATAATGCTTTTGAGCTCAATTTACCTCCATTTCTAGGTCTTCATCCTGTCTTCAATGTGGAACTCTTGAAGTCATATTTTCCTCCACTATTAGATGTTGCAGATGTGGCATAAACAATTTCCACTACAAAATTGAATCCAGATGCAACTTCTCTATTCCAATGTGATCGGATTGTGGACACCATGGTGAAAACACTCAAACTACAACAAATCTATCTATACAAAGTGGTTCGAGCAGGGCAAACTGCTCAACAAGGAAAGTGGTTTACTAGGGAGCAGCTTCAGCTCCGTTTTCGTCATCTCATTTAGAGTATTGATGCAATGGGGCCCATTGCTTTTCAAGGGGGAAGTAATGATCATAAGCAAATTTGAAATATTGAAAAAAATACATTTTCATTTTTTTTTCTAGTTTTTCTACATGTCCATTTTTGAAGGCCTTTGGGGCATTTCCAGCCCTTGAAACTTTGGCATGTCCTTTAGAATGTTGTCGTAGGCACGTTCTTTCAAGACTTCTCCTCCAACTTTTGGAGACCTTTCCAATGAGTTAAACAGCTCACGATTTCGAGTCCTGAGTAGAAAGTTAAGTCTAGTTAAAGTTAGGACAAAATTTCATATAGTTTTTTGAAAATTTCGTAGTCTTGGATTTTATTATGTAAATAAAAAAATATGACTCTTGGGTTTTGATTCTCAAGGGGTTTTGGTGACCCTTGGAATCTCATGAACTGATATATGTTGGATTTTCAAATTGAATAGATGACTTTTTGGCTTGCTTCAATTTTGTGTTTACCATGTTCATGTAAACAAATCCATAATACCGCAGGTTCTCACTCAAGGGTTGTCATCTGAATCCATAATTCAGATCAATTTATCCTAATTACATAAATCAAAAAATACATTTGTTGAACAGATCTATCATTTTTGATTGAATGAGGGCTCCAGAATTATAACAATCTATAGATAATTTAGATTTGTTGTAACAATTGGTTCTTTTTGCATTGGAAGGTATTCTAAGAATTGTATCAGATTGGAAGGGTTTGAATCCCCTTTTGGGAGTTAAGCACTTTGATTGATAAGGGTTTTTGGCAGTTGTCATACTGCTAATAAACATTAATTTAATAGGATTGGCACCTACATTTGGTATTTGTTTATCAATTTAGCTAGCACATATTTGAAAACTCATCTTTTTCCTAAGGTTTTCAGATTGGAAAAATTACAAAATGGCCAACTCATTCTAATACAAACAAATAGTGGAATTCAATTACCTTTAACATTCAATCTTCCATTTTGGCATATGGCTTTTCATATTTATGTGTTGGGCTTAGCTGTAATGTTTTGAGTTGTCTCTCCACTTTTGGAATGGGATTGACTCTTTATCATATCTCTCATATTGCTTATGTTTGTAAACTTAATTGGATGTATCCAAGGTTTGTGATAGTTTCAGGGGAAAAGCAAGGGTGAAGGGGCTAGAAACTTGTTGTAATAGCTCCATGTAGCCATTTAAGCAATGCAATATATGTATGTTGATTGAGATAGTGATAAGATGCTTGGATGCATACTCTTCTTGGAGTTTTTCACCCATTTAATGGTTTTCTCCAGCTGTATATGGCATTCCATATGCTCTTGTGATATATTTGTGTCATGTATTACATGTTTATGTCACATATGATGTTCTCAAACATGCATTACTATTGTTTACATGTGATTTAAGTGGTAAATAGCATTTTGAGAGTGGTTGTTGCTGAAAGTTAGAGCTAAAATCTGTTAATTGGAGTTCAAAATGGTTATAAGCCCAATGTTCACAGATTATCATTGTATGAAGATATATTTAGTTATGAATGTTGAGAATTTACATCTCTTTGAATTGTTTCTAGTATAATAAAAGACAACGTATTATTACCATTGAATAGTTTGTACAAAATGCTCGAAAGAATTTGGACAAAGATGTGCTGCAAAGCGAGGAATGGAGATCAAAGAAAGAAAAGAATAAAGATGGGCAAGGTGACTTGAAGAACCAACTACCATGCAAATCCAAGTGGTATGTAAAAGTCAAAGTGAGGGAATTGTTCCCTCACCTTATTATTTCTGAAGATTTCGGGGAATAAAAGCCTCCCTATTGGTAAGTGTATGCAGGAAAATGTGGTGACGAAAATGAATAACTCGAATCTAAAAGACCCACACACTAATGAGACTCTTGATGCAAGCATATGAACTAATTGAACTAGTTCATCTTCCCAAGGGGTGTCCCATTGTTCTCTATCTCACAAGATCCTTAAAGTCAATGTTTTGCTCTCAGATCATTGAGCAAGTGACTTGGGAATGACAACTCCAAGAACGAGTGATATTTGATTCATATGCATGAATGCACTCTAAGATATATATGATGTTAAAAATATGATGATTAAGCTAGTATGAAGAAGATGATATGATAAAAGATTAGCAAATTATCCTAGCATGAATATCTTATTATATTAAGATATTCCTAAATGCTATGATGATATTCTAACAAAGAGAGGCTAAAATTATTAGTAATTTAGGCTATAATGTAGATGCATGAAAGCTTGGATCCTTGTTTTGAAAATAAGGAATGAGAGCTCTATTTATAGGAAAAATAGGGCAATGGATGGTCAAGATTGAATAATCTTAACAAGGACAAGGACTAGGATTGAAAGTTAATCAATCCATGTTTACAATTCTCACCAATGAAATGGTGACAATTGTCAACAAAAGATTTCTTGAGAGAAGATGAAAGAGGCATTAAATACCTGAGAAGACATGAAGGTTACCCTAGGAGGTAAGGGTTAAGGTTAGATTAGGGTTATCCAATGGACAAAGCTTTTACCCAAGGGGTAAACTCTTGTGCAAGGGTTAATAGGATAACCAAGGTTAAAGTCGTGAATGCTTGATGAGACCCTTGGGTTAGATGAGGGTTAAGTTAGAGAGAAAGTCTCTAAACAAAGGTCAAATGTGAGTTAACCATAAATGGTTATGTAAGAGCCTTTAATGGTTTGGAAGACTTTAGAGGGTTAACTTGTTGGAGACATAAAGTCTTTAATGCATTTCAAAGACTTTATAAGCTTTGAGAAGTGACTTCTCTTTGCTTAGGAATGTGATAATAATTAGGAGATGAATTAGGCTAAATTGGAAGTGATTAGAAAAATCTAGAAGGGGTTTAGGAGGCAAGTGAGAGATGTAGCAAAATGCAAGTGGAGGGAAAAGGATTTTTATTAAAATAAAATTTATTTATTTCAATTGTGGTTGCAACTTGTATTTGTAGGATTTTGCAAGTGGGGGGATTTAATTAAATGGGCTAGAAGGGGGATTTAGTTAAATGTAAATTTAATTAAATGGGAAGAGGATTTTAATTAAATAAACAAGATTTATTTAATTAGATGGCTTGGGGTATTTAATCAAACCTTAGTTTAATTATTTTTTAGAAGAAAGAGGTTTAATCAAATCTTTAATTTGATTAATAGGTTAATAAGAAGAATAGGGATATTAGTTAAATCTTAATTTAATTAATTGGAAGAAATAGGGATAATTAAATGAATAAAATTCACTTAATTTGTTGTGCAACTTTTAGGTGTCTACATTTTGCCCCTCTTTGAGTTAACATGTGACCACATGTTGATTCAAATAAAAGTGTTCAATTTGTCATCAAAATTGTCAATACGATGCCCCAGATATGAAAACTTGATTTGATATGAAAAGTTGATATGAGACTGATGTGAAATTAATGTTGAGATTCGATATGACTCCCCAAATTTGAAGAATTGATTTGATATGAAGTTGGTGTCGATATGAAACTGGTATGAAATTGATATGGAAATTCGATATGATAATGCCCCCTCGAGAGATCGTTCGTGCACTAAAGGCATGAATGATCTCTTGAAAGAAGATGAATGCTATTTGAAAGATAGAAGAGTGGATAGTTGATGACATGCATGGGTTTGATAAGATTGATTTGATTGATTTGATTGATAAGATTGATTATATTGAGATTAAGTCTGGTTTCAGGAATGACACCTCTTGTATAAGACAAAGATGATCAAAGCGTCTAGTTTCACGAACGATACATCTTGTATAAGACATGATCAAAATGTCTGGTTTTAGGAAAGATACATCATGTATAAGACATGATAGAATGGATCAAATGAAATAGATTGATAGAATTGATATGATTAAGATCAAGTTTGGTTTCAAGAATGACACCTCTTGTATAAGACAAATATGATCAAAACATCTGGTTTTGGGAACGATATATGCTGTCTAAGACTTGATCAAAACATATGGTTTCAGGAAAGATACATCTTGTATAAGACATGTTGAGGTTGATCTTGATAGATGGATGATGAAGATATGAAAGTGAAGAAAGATTCCATGATGATGTGATAGATATGCATGTGATGGATGCAATGATGAATATGACTAGATGATGATGATGAGATGTATCTTGAAAATGAGATGTGTGATATGAGATGTTGATTGAAAATGAGATGTATGATAATGACATTGATGCAAGATTAAAATCATATGCAACCTAATGCAAGATTAAGATGATAATGATGTGCAGCTAATGAAAGTTTTAAAATGATATGCAACTAAATGCAAGATTTAAAATGATATGCAACTAAATGATCACTTTATTTTTGTCATTGTCATTCCTATTTAGTCACTTATTTTTGCTCTTTTTGTAATCATTGAGATTTTGATATGTTGAAAGTTAATACAAGAATCATGGTATAATTGAACCATAATGACCTGAGTAAAACTTACATGGATGTTTGATATTGTAAGATGGCATAAGTGTCGAGGTATAATTGAAACAAGACAACCTGAGTGTTGATTGCGTAATTCAGACAAGAGTTAACCATTTTTGTGTGCAAAGTGGAAAATGTCTTCAATGATATGTTTCCAATCATGTCTTGAGACAAATTTCCACCATACGACTCATAGACAAAAAAACCAAAGAAAATACCAGATTCCTTCATTGCTTCTCTAGCTCAGTGCATCTTTGAGTAGCTCAAGAGATCTAATGATTCAGAAATCAAGATACAAATAGTCAAAACTTCATGCTAAATGTAAAAAAATCATAATTCAGAAAAATTATCCATTGTGTGTGTGTGTGTGAAAGTTTCAATTGGATAATGATCATGTTTTCTAGCTTGATGAGCAATTTTGATATTGGTTCCCTAGTACATTTTGATCCTTGTTTGTTGTCTAAATGCTAAAGTGAGAGGAATGTTGCCCATAGTTATGGATATTTTTTGATGTGGATATACACATTGATCACCAAGCAATGGTGGGATATGATATGAATAATTGTTTTAGATAAACAAGGACAGTGACTACGCTAAGTATGTCCGAGATAATGATGTGTGTATAAGTGTTTGGTGATGGCTATCAACTAAGACTAGATGGATCAAAGATATGAGTACCGATAGATAGAGGAGTTGTTCTCTCACAAATAGCGCATGTTGTCGGGTTTTCACCACTTGTTTTTATTGCACTTTTTGAATTTTTTTTTTTGTATTTTTCTGATTTTTTGTATTTTTTTTCTTTTTTCTTTTTGCTTGATCCGTGCATTGGATGACTCAAGTGTAGAACTTCTTTAGATGGATGTTGTTGGTTGGATCAAAAAAGCACGTCCCCTTCTAAATTTGACAATTGATAGGCTCTTGATCCATAGGTTGATATGATGACAAAGGGTCCCAACCAGTTAGGTTCAAACTTCCCCTTCTTTTCTCGATTTTTCTGATTTCTAGGATTTTATTTTAGAACAAGATCGATGAATTTGAAAGCCCTTGGGATGACTTTGTCATTATAGCTTCTACACATCCGTTGTTGATATGCCTTGAGATGGTCATAGGCACGCTGTCATTTTTCATCAAGAAGTTCTAGTTCCTGCATCCTGTTTACTCAATATTCCTCATCTGGTATGAGGCCCTTCAAAGATACTCAGAGAGATGGGATTTCTACCTCAGGAGGTAGAATTCCTTCAGAACCATACACCAATGAATATGGTGTCGCCCCTGTAGGTGTCTGGATTCTTGTTCTGGAGGCCCAAAGTGTCGGATTGAGTTGTACATGCCAATCCTTGCCAACATCATTTATTGTTTTCTTGAAGATTTTTAGGATTGTTTTGTTTGATTCTTCTACTTGGCCATTCCCATAGTATGGTGTGGAGAAGCGATGTTGGATTTTGAACCATTCGCATAGCTCTCATACATCTTGATTCTTGAAAAGATGTCCATTATCTGTGTTGATGGAACTGGGAATGTCATATCTACAAATGAGATAGTTGAGGATGAATGATGAGATCTCTTTTCCAATTACGGTGGTCATCGGGATTGCTTTGATCCATTTGGTAAACTACTTTGTGGCAGTGATAATGAACTTATGCCCATTTGAAGAGGAAGGATGAATTTTTCCTACCAAATTGAGTCCCCATTGATAGAAAGGCCAAGATGTGGTGAATGGTTGTAGCTCCTGTGCTAGTGCATGGATAAGGTTGTCATGAGTTTGACATTTAGGACATTTCTTAGCAAATTGATAGGACTCTCTTTCCATTGTCGGCTAGTAGTATCTCGTTCTCATAAGTTTCTTGGCAAGAGTGGGACCACTTGAATGTGTACCACAGATACCTTCGTGAAGCTCATGTAAGGCAGAGTCAAATTCATTACGATCGAGGCATCAAAGAAGAGTACCATCTACACCTCAGTGGTAAAGTGTGTAAGCGGTTAAGGTATAGTGGGCGACTTGTTGGATGAAGTCACGTTTTTGGTTGCGAGATAGGCTGGATGGGAGAGTATTGTTTTTGAGATAATCATAGATCCTCCCATATAAAGGGGAATCAGAACTGGTTAGGGCATAGATGACTTGGGATGTGGAATTGTCATAGGCTAGGGAAAACAATTGCTCTACCAAGAACTCATAATGACTCTATTTATCTGGAATTTGCAGCAGTGAAGCGATAGTGGCCATTGCATCAACAACTCTGTTGTCCAATCTTGGAATTTGTTCAAAGGTGATGTGCACAAAGTATTGTTTGAAATCATGCACCATTCTTTTGTAAGGCATTAACTTATCATCTTTCGTTTGATAGTCATCGTTAATCTGGTTGATAACTAATTGACAATCCCCATACACTTTTACTTCAATGATTATCCATTCCACAACCAACTTGATTCTTGTTACCAGGGCTTCATATTCAACAATGTTGTCGGTGCATGGAAATATCAGTCTAGAAGATCTTGGAATTGTGTGCCCCTCTGGAGTGACGAATAGGATGTCGACACCTGATCCATGTTGTGTATAAGATCCTTCAAACTATAGGGTCCATTGCTTGGGTGTGACAGTGAGTACTTCCATGTCTATAAATTCCACTTGTGGTGGTTGTTGGTCTGGTAGTGGTGCTTCTACCAATTGATCTGCAATTACTTGTCCTTTGATAGCCCAACGTTCTGTATACTCAATATCAAACTCACTCAGAATCATGACCCATTTGGCTAATCATCCTATGAGAGCTACCTTGTTGAGTAGATACTTGAGAGGATCATTTTTTTCTACCAGCTTGACTATGTGGGATAACATATAGTGGCAGTTTTTTTGAGAAGAAAACACCACTGCTAACCAAGCCTTCTCAATGAATGTATAATTGAGTTCATATCCATTCAAAGTCCTGTTGATGTCATACATAGCCCATTATTTGTCTGCTAGATCTTCTTGTTCTAGCAGTGCCCCCAATCATACTTTTTTTGTTGATATATAGAGAATGAGTGGCTTGGTCGCTATTAGAGGTACCAAGGCTAGCGGATTCATCAGATCTTGTCTGAGCTACTGGAATGATTCTGCATAGTTGTCATACCATCTAAAAGGTATATTCTTATGAAACAGATGATTGAGTGGGAGACATTTGTCTGCTAGTTGAGCTATAAATCATCTAATAGATTACAACCGTCCCTGCAGAGATCTGAGTTGGCTGATGTTTTTAGGAGGTTGCATCTCCATGATAACCTGAACCTTTGCTGGATCTACTTCGATGCCCTTTTTTGATATAATGTAGCCCAACAGTTTGTCAGATGCGACCTCGAAGACAAACTTCGTAGGGTTTAGTCTGACCTTGAATTGCTCCAATCATTGAAAGATTTTATCTAGTATGCCCAGGTGTTATGCTCAGGTGAATGATTTAACTAGTAAATCATCCACATAGTCTTCCATGAAAGTATGCATCATGTCATGGAAGATTGTTGTCATGTCCCTTTGATAAGTTGCACCAGTGTTTTTAAAGCCAAAAGGCATGATGTTCCAACAATACGTTCCCCATAGATAGGTGAATGCAGTTTTATCTTGATCCTTTGGGGCTATCTTGATTTGATTATAGCCAGAGAAGTCATCCATTAATGATAACATTGTGTGGCCTGTTGTTAGATCCACAATAATGTCAATGCTTGGCAAAGGAAAGTCAACCTTCAGATATGCTTTGTTGACATCCCTTAAGGATGTGCATATTCTGATAACTTTGTCAAGTTTTGAAACTAGTACAATGTTTGAGATCCATTCAGCATAGTCTATAGGTTGGATGAATCCAACATCTAAAAACATCTTTAGTTCTACTTTGACCAATAATGCCACATGTGGATTCATCTTTCTTAATTTCTGCTTGACCGGTTTAGCTCTAGGAGCAATGGATAAGTGATGCATAATTAGATTCGGATCTACCCCTGGCATGTTAGCATAAGACCAAACAAAACTGATTTTCTTTTCCTTGAAGAATTTGATAAAATCTGGTTGTTCTTCTTAGGTGAGTGATTCTGCCAGATGTATGGTTCTGACTATTGCTTTAGTGTCGATGTTTATTGATTTAGTTGGATCAATCAATATTGGTGACCTTTCTTGATAATGTTTAGGAAGAGTGTCAAGTCTCCCATCTTTAGGTGCCTCAAAAAGGTTTTCACCTTCAGACACATCCTTTATTTTCATTTGTTTGCGATCTAATACTGCCATTGACTAGTTTTCACCATTAGATCCTTTGTTTATTTCATTTTTGCAACTGAGAGACTTGGCATCCCCCTGATTTCAGATATTGTTACATTGTTCACTAGTGGGGCACATTTCTGAGTAGACTGAGAACAAGTACTGGACAATGGATTCATCATTTGGGAATATTGGTATATAATGATGTTCGGGTTCGTCCTAGTCTATGAGATCAGGATATATGAGCGATAAGGAGTCATTTGGTGGGTTAAGATCAGTTGTAAGTGTCATGATCTCATCATTATAGTCATTTGGGATACCGGTGAGGTCTATGATATTTTCGAGGTATTCTATGGTATTTTCTTCAATATTACCTTGTTCATATTGTCACTGCTCATTCTCACTAGCCTCGTAGGTATGTCATGGTCCGAATTTAAGTGGTCAATATTTCGAGCTTCGTCCCTCCTGAGAAATGAGTGTGTATGTGTGGATTGCATCCACCTCAATGTCTTCAGTAAAATCAGAACAACTATCCCACTCATATTCATTGGAATCGGTTTCAGAATCACTGTCCCAGGTTACCTCGATGTATCTGACAGGTATGTTGTATGGTGAGAAAAGATCACTAATGATTGACACCAGTTTAGTAGTTTGTTCTGATTTGGGATCTGCGCTTTCTTGTACTCTTTGAATTTTTTCATACACTGTTTCCCTTCTGTGAGTAGAAATTTCTTTAGGTGGTGGCTCCACCTTGGTTTGATCAAGTTCTTGCATATGATGTACTTTCTTATAAGAATTTTCTTCCCTTTGAATGATGAGTTCTTGTCATTTCTCATTTTCTTGATGCTTTTGCTCCTTCCTTTTCATTTTTGTTTCTCGGTGTAGTGCTTCTTACCATGAGTCTTAATTATATTTTTTCTTTTCTCTCCGATGAGGTTTTTGCTGGTGATTTTTTCTTCTACCTAGGTGGAACATGTTGTTCATACCCAAGTCATGTTTTGTCTCTTGCAAATTGTGAAGGAAGTTGCACGGGTTCTATAATGCCTTCTTGGCACTTTCCAATAGGTCCTTTTCCTTTGTATCCCATTCATTGCATGATTTGGAACCCATTTCCAAATTGTTCTATTGGTATGACCACTTCTATGGTAGCAACTTTGACTTCTTCTTCATCCTTGTATAACCAGATAAGGGTGTCTTTCTCTTCTGATTCATCAGTCAGTGTGCCTAGTTGGATAAATTTACCATCAAACTTGGTGATGGGTTGTGTTGCATGATGTCTTGATGTGGAAGATCGTCCATAATATTTTGGTGATGTTGGCAATTTAGATAGACATAAGGGTTTAAAATAGTACTCCCCCATGCCCTGGTCCTTGATTTTCATCTTTTGCTTGGAGTCTATGGATAGAGACTTGATTTTTTCTTGATTATTAGATGTTGAGGAAGCTTGGGCCTCCTTGTTGTGTGGAACCACACTATCTTGAGCTGCCCCCATAGAATTGCAATACTGAAAAGGGTTATTACCTGCAGATATTAAAATTTCCTATCCATTGTAGGGGAACTTGATACATTGATGGTACATGGAAGGCACTACTTGCATTTCATGGATTCATGGATGACCCAATAGTATATTGTATGTCAAGTCTATGTCCAAGACTTGGCACATGGTGTCTCTTTGTATAGGACCTACCTGAATGGGCAATGTTACAGTTCCTTCAGATGATCTCTCTTCATCATCATAGGCTTTGATGGTGATTTTCTTTTTTGGATCAATAGACTGCTCGTACAAGCCCAATGCACAAATAAGCTTTAGAGTATAGATATTGAGACCACCTCCTCCATCTATTAAGTACACTCTTTTTACTCTATATTTAAAGACTAGGCCTTCGATATGGAGTGGGGTGTTATGTGGATGATTTAAAGAGACGTCATCGTGTTCAGACAAAGATATGTTGTGCGACATCGTCATATGGGCCACCATGGCTTGGAATCAATCAATATCCAAATTATTTGGAGCAGTTGTTTCGATAAGAGCTTACTCCAAGATATCCTTGTGTTTTGGTGAAAGTTTGAGCAACTCAAGTATATATATCTGAGCGGGTGTTCTCCGTAGTTGGGTAAGTGCAAGCTAATGGGTCACAAATTGGCAGAAGTCCGCACATTGAAAAACTCGCTCTTAGAAACGGGGACCCGAAGTGAAACTAAACAGGCCCCCGTTTTGTTCTCAAATGGGGGCCCGCTTGAAAATGAAATGGGGTCCCATTTTTAAATCCAATTTTCTCCATTTTTTCGGGCGTATTTTGTCATTTTTGGACAATAATGGTAATTTTAGGAACGAGCCCCCATTTTCAAAATGGGGGCCCATTATGTGAAAGTTGATTCCACAACCTACCACTTGCCTCAGGATTAGGTCTAAGATAGGCCTGGGATGGCCACACCTAAGACATGGGCCTGCAAATTCAAATCTCCATGAACGAAAGCACAAATATGAACTTCTGAAATAGTTTACATGCCTCTAATTAAAGAATTTTTATATGAAATTAAAACCCATTTTAGATTATACTCTCTAGATTCTAAATATATAATTTTTAACAAAAAAAATAGATTGTTTTAACTATTTTTCATTTAATTTATACTAAATCGGACCCATAAACTTGAAATATTAATTAATTTTGTTAATTTAATAATATTTTTATTTTAATGAATTTTGAAAAAAAAATTATGTCATTAATCTACACAAAATTATTTTCTATTTGAAAAAAAAATCCAAAAAATGTTAAGTTTATGTCAAATTATGTGGGTCGTACACGTAAAATTTTTAAAAAGATAATTACGGTCATTGAAAAATTAATTTAAAAAAAATGTTTAAAAATATGCTCATCAATCTTCAGTATGTTACAAATCATTTCCCAAAATGATTTGATAAAATAATTTTAATTGTGTCAAAAAGTGTGGGTCGTACACATGCATGGTATGGTCCCGAAACAACCATTTTTAAAACATAGTTTTTAGAACTCCATTCTGAAAGTTATTTTTTCGTTATGTGGGTATTAAAATAAATTACATATTTGGAAAGTAGACTCAAAGGGATATCTTTTATATTACTGACTTTTTCCAAGCTTCAATCTCCAAGTGTTTCAAAATTTAAGCTCAAATGAGACAAAACCTGAAAATCGGGGAAAACGCTTCCACTTTTTGGCCAAAAAGTGGACTCATCTTCTTGCACTGACCCAGTTGGTCGACCAAGTTATATGGAGTCTTGGGGAAGGTTGTCGATGTTGATGTATTCCCCTTAAAGACATATTTTTGTGCTCTTGTGGTCACATTTATTGATGCATGTTCTTATTTGTCTTTGATTTTTATGACATTTATTTGATTGTCATATGTTGATATGTGATTGACGGTGTTTTCGTATATGTGATTAGTATGAGCTCCTTTGGTATTTTTGGACGTTGACGCTCCTCCTTTGTCATAATTGGGAAGAGTATTTTCTAAAGCCTCATAGTCACCGTTGGTTTTATGGCCATCAATCGTTAAATCACCCTTGCCGATCATGTCTTGAACTAGTTCTTTAGCCTCATGCAATCATTTCTGTTATGCCCTTTGTTTCGATGAAAATCACAATAATGTGAGTCATTCCACCAAGGTCGTTTGACTTGGGGTTCAAAGTTTCTTGTGGCTAACAATGTGATGATCGTATTTGCCAATATCTCTTGAAACATTGATTCCAAAGTTTGTCCTAATGGTGTGTATATGCGTCGATACGAAAAAGTATTAGTGTTGCTTCTTTGGTTTGTGTTGTTTCCTTGGTTGGTGTTGTTATTGCCTTGATGATTTTTGTTGGTGTTTGATGTTGAACCTCCTTGGTTGGCATTTTGTTGATGAGTGTTAGTGCCTTGATTAGCAATTTTTTTATTATTATTGGATGGTGGGTATCCTGATAAAGTCAACACTGGTTGTTTAGACTTCACATTGTTGGCATCGATTATCCCATTATTAACAATGTTTTTGTTCCTTGTTCAAAATCTGGATTTGTCTAAATTGTTGTTATTGTTTTGATTGTTAAAGGTGTTATTGTTTAAAGAATTAACACCTTCCTTAAATAACTTCAATGTTCCTTTCTTGATGGAAGCTTCCTCTACTTGGATACCATTTCCTATCAATTTTGCAAAAGATGGTATGCATTAGAGTTTGAGTTGATAACTCATCTCACTATTTAGATTGTCGATGAAGATTTACATCTTTTCCTCTTTAGGCACATCTCGAGGATATCTGGAAACCATGCGCCTCCATCATTGTAGAAACGCCATGAATGTTTCATTGCTCTTTTGTTTTGTGTTACACACATCCAGCATGGCGATTGTGTGTTGGATGTTATAGGAGTATTGTCTTATGAATTTCTTTACAAACTCATCAAATGATCTGATGGGAGGTGTAAGTCTAGATAACCACTCCATTGTTTGCCCTCCCAAACTTCCTGGGAATAGTCTCATTAAGTATGTGTAGTTGTGAGAAAACTCTAAGCTCATGGTACAAAATTCCCAAATGTGATCATGGGGATCACTCTTACCATTGTATTTGTCATACTTTGGTATATCTAAATTTGGGGGAAACGTACCATGTGTCTCTTCTTCTCTTCATTTTTCTTGATAAGCATAGTTTCTCGATCCTGTTCTTGAAATTCACTCATCTATATTCCTTAAGTTTTTTGTGTCAAAATCCTTAGGAATATTGGCTTCTTTGCTAGTTAGCATGAGTATATATATTTCCTTATCTGCTTCTATAAGTTTTTCTACAAATTTTCGGAAAGATGCGTTCTCTTGACATTCTTGGAGAAGTTCTTTGATGATCTTTGTTTCTCCCATATTTGCATATTCATCAAAAGGATTGGATAGTCTACGACCCATGCTTGATTTTGGTTGTGATTCCTTCTCTTTGTTTTTCTAAGATCAAGTGACATCGGGCATTAATATATCTCTAATGTGGTAATTATTCTTCTTTTATTGGGGTTCCTAGTGGAGTTGGTGGCTTAGGCTGAGCTTTGTTATAAGTGATAAGGGATTTTGGAAACAAAGCAGGGTTAATCCTTCCTCCACTATTACGGCATTGGTTGAATGTAAGCCCTACTTCTCAAAGGCTCTATGTCAAATTCATTTGGTTTTCCTTGGATATATAACTGCATATGGTGCAAGAATGTGCGATGTGATGTAAAGAGTTGACGGTTGATATAGAGAAATGTATTCCTTTTGATAAGTGTCTTAGAACTAGGTTGTCTCTTTCAACTTAGTCTTTTGATGAAGACTTCTTCTTCTCAAAATATGAAGAGTGGTCATACACAAATAATCAAATGTTGATATTGGTGTTGGATATAGATACTTTGTTTGAAAACTCAAGTTTACTTTATTAAGTAGAGGTTTAGTTCGATTCGCCTCCATGACAAAGTGTGTCAAATGATATAAGTCAAGTTTCCTGATGTAGAAAGTTAATTTGACAACTTGAGGACCTAAGTAGGTATTGTTTTGATATGATTCGTTGGATGGTGGAACTTTGATCACTGTTGTGATACTCCTTAATTTTTTTGGATGAAATCTGATCTTTAAGCTAGTTGATGATTTGACAACTCTTTCCAAGAGTGCTTTGTTGGATTCAGAATTTTCTCACTTATGATCCTTTTTCAAATTTTTGTTGTTGGATTTGTTAGAGGACCCAAAGGGGTATCTGAAACTGTTGATAAAAATTTTCCAAAGTGATTGGTTTTCTCTTTGTTTTTCACTAATTTTGATCATGCGCTAAAGGATGTTCTCAGAGCACTATAGAATGCTCAAGATGCGTTATGCTACCTCTCCTATGCACTATTTTGGACTATTGGATAATAAATTTGTTGGATAGGTTATGAACTAATATGTCCCTTTTACGCATTGATGTTTGGTACGAAAGGGCTATTAGATGCTTTGACCATGCTAGGTTGATGCTTGTATGCGCTAGAGTGATGTTGGCAAGCGGTATCTGAAATCTTACCAATGTGATAATGATTATGCGCTAATGTGAGTGATGAAAGTGCTAGCTATTGGTTGGAATGTGCTACTAAATGTGTGAGATGCGCTAGGTTGTTTCTCCTAAATGCTAACTATCCTATTTTCTCAGTTTTGATGCTTTTGTTGTGATGTTGAGAAATAACTATTGTGATTTTGATGGATGATTTTTTCTAAAAATGACTTGAAAACACAACAGATAGAAGAGATAACAACTTTTCTATGCTAAACAAATAGTGTATGTTCTTTTGAGGATGTTTTCAAATCCCCGATGTTTTCACTGGTTTGGATTACAAAAAGACAGATCAAGCAGATTCTTTATTCAAAGGTCATCAACAATATCATAGCCCACTATTCTCGATACTTCGTCAGCTCAAACAACCTTGTCACCCCCTAGGGGGCGCCCATTTTTTTTCCTTTTGCCAAAAATTAACCCAAAGTGAATTGATTCACAATTGGGTAGTTATCTTAGGAGATATACAGTGAATGATCTTAGAGACAGATTCTTCCCCACCCTTGCACTATGATATTGCCAGTGTTTGGTAACTGACTCAGTTCAAAGTTCTAATTCTATGGTTTTTAATCAGTCTTTTGTTTAGTCTTCAATGATAAACTCCCTCGGGAGGCTTCCCAACCTTTAGAACAAAGGCTTTACGTATCTTAAAGATACTACGAGAAGGCTAATCGCTGAGTAAAACTGTTGGAGGGGACTTCTGTTAGCCTCGACATTTGATTATAGTGGGTTGGAACACTTGGCGATAAAGTTGTTTCCCACTTAGGTTGTTCCCCTCTCACTAGCCATTAATGGTGCCCTAAGAGCAACTCGGGAGGGTAGGCCTTCTAAAGGATTTAAGTACTTGAAGTAAAAGAAAGCAAGAAAGAGTGGTTTGGTTTTTGGGTCACCCAATTAAGGGGAGAGCATATACCTTCCACTTTCGAGACAAGGCAAACAATGTTCTTTTTAATTTTTAAGGCAATGATTATCTATGATCTATTTTGAGAGTTTTCTCCAACAAGCATGGTGTTCTTTTTACCCCACAAAGCAATTTGTTGTCTAATTAGGAAATTGAAATCCTGGTCAACAAAAAGTAAAGCATGTTTACTTGAAATGGAAATCACTTTGCAAAATAAATGGAAAGATTGATTGCTTTTTACCTTTGCAATAAAATGAAAATTTATTGTTCTTTCTAGAGCCCAATTTTGAGGTGTTTTCCCTAATCTTGCAAGAAAGCAAAGTGTTTGATTTGTTGTTCTTTTTACATTGCAATGAGGTTCTTTTTAAGTCCAAAAGAAAAAATTATTTGTTTTAAGCCCAAAATGAAATGAGATTCTTTTTAAACCAAATTGAAAGCTAGTAAGAAATCAAAATTCCTAAATCTAACTCCTCCAACCCACAAGAAATGATTAGTAACCTACAATAAAAGGAAGTTAGTGAAAAATCAAAACTTTAGGTGGGCTTACACAAGCCCAATTTCTCTAACTCTATTACAAACTTTCTTTTTCTCTGTCAGAGTTATGCGCTAAAGTTTTGTACAGATGCGCTACAGAATGGTACAAAAGCACTAAAAGATGACTCCTATGTGCTACTCTGATGCATGAATCTGATACACTAATACTTCTATGTGTAGAAAAAAGAAGAGAAGGTTATGCACTAAAAGGAAGTTCAAAAGCACTGGAAAATAACTCCTACGCACCAAACAGTGTGATGAATGTGCTATAATTTGCCAAAGATATGCTAAAGTGTACTCTATATGCACTAAAAGGGTACTCCAGCATGCTTGCAATCCTTAGCCTACACAAAAATGATGATGTTATTTATGGGGACGTGCCCCATGGTGGGCGCCAAAAATGTATGCAGGAAATTGCGATGACGGAAACGAATAACTCAAATCTAAAAGACCCACACACCAATGAGACTCTTGGTGCAAGCATATGAAATAATAGAACTAGTTCAACTTCCCAAGGGGTGTCCCATTGTTCTCTATCTCACAAGATCCCTAAAGTCAATATTTTTCTCTCAAATCATTGAGCAAGTGACTTAGGAATGACAACTCCAAGAACAAGTGATATTTGATTCATATGCATGAATGCGGTCTAAATTATATATGATGTTAAAACTATAATGATTAAGCTAGTATGAAGATGATGATATGATAAAAGATTAGCAAATTATCCTAGCATGAATATCTTATTATATTAAAATATCCCTAAATGCTATGATGATATTCTAACAAAGAGAGGCTAAAATGATTAGTAAGTTAGGCTCTAATGTAGATGCATGAAAGCTTGGATCCTTTTTTTGAAAATGAGGAATGAGAGTTCTATTTATAGGAAAAATAGGGTAATGGATGGTCAAGATTGAATAATCTTAACAAGGGGTAGGATTAAAAGTTAATCAATCCATGTTTACAATTCTCACCAATGAAATGGTGACAATTGTCAACAAGAGGTTGTTTGAGAGGAGATGTAAGAGGCATTAAATGCATGAGAAGACATGAAGGTTACCCTAGGAGGTAAGGGTTAAGGTTAGATTAGGGTTATCCAATGGACAAATCTTTTACCCAAGGGGTAAACTCTTATGTAAGGGTTAATAGGATAACCAAGGTTAAAGCCATGAATGCTTGATGATACCCTTGGGTTACATGAGGGTTAAGTTAGAGAGAAAGTCTCTAACCAAAGGTCAAATGTGAGTTAACCATAAATGGTTATGTAAGAGCCTTTAATGGTTTGGAAGACTTTAGAGGGTTAACTTGTTGAAGACATAAAGCCTTTAATGCATTTCAAAGACTTTAGAGGCTTTGAGAAGTGATTTCCCTTTGCTTAGGAATGTGACAATAATTAGGAGATGAAAATTGCTAAATTGGAAGTGATTAGAAGAATCTAGAAGGGGTTTAGGAGGTAATTGAGAGATGTAGCAAAATGAAAGTGGAGGGAAAAGGATTTTTATTAAAATAAAATTAATTTATTTCAATTGTGGTTGAAACTTTCATTTGTAGGATTTTGCAAGTGGGGGGATTTAATTAAATGTAAATTTGATTAAATGGGCTAGAAGGGGGATTTAATTAAATGTAAATTTAATTAAATGGGAAGAGGATTTTAATTAAATAAACAAGATTTTATTTAATTAGATGGCTTAGGGTATTTAATTAAACCTTAGTTTAATTATTTTTTAGAAGAAAGAGGTTTAATCAAATCTTTAATTTGATTAATAGGTTAATTAGAAGAATGGGGATATTAGTTAAATCTTAATTTAATTAATTGGAAGAAATAGGGATAATTCAATGAATAAAATTCATTTAATTTGTTGCGTAGCTTTTAGGTGTCTACAGTAAGTTGTGATTGAATTATGATCATTTATCATCATAAACTTTAGTTTGCTCAAGCAAACAACTCACTTATGGTTTGTATGACCAAGAAGAGCTCGAGACATGTCTCAATCATGAATTGAAGACAAGAAAACTAGATATACCTAATATACAGAGGATTGAACAAACAATACCGAGGTGAAGAAAGATTATGTGGTAGTTCTGACACCTAAGGTATCAGCAACAAAACATGAATAACCAAATAATTGAAAATTCATCACCTAGACATATCCCTCTTACAAAGAAATTCATAACAGTTCGCTAGGGCTTCTTAAGTTTGCTTGTTTATGATGTAGAGAACAATCACTAATCTACTAAAGTTTACAGTGCTTTGTATTGGTCTTGGTCTTCCAAATAACCTCCTTCTTGCAGGGATATTATTAAAATTCAGAACATTGATGAGTTAAGTAAGCGAGGAAGCCATTGCTCAACCTTGGAGATACTTTATGCTTAGGAGAAGAGGCTTTATGAAGAAGTCAGGGTATTTGTCTTTTTTCTTTTCCCTATCCCTTCTTTTAATATTTATCCCTTCAATGATCCATTGTATTCTTGGTTCCTAGGTAGTTCAGACTAAATTAGAGAGACAAAGATATATCCCATTAAATTTAACCAATTTATGGTATACTATGTCGATCATTTACTTGGCCTTTTATACCTAGCAATCTCATATGTTTTACATTTTGCTAGCGTTAAGTAACTAACGAAGTAGTTGCTACGGTTAATTAAAGTGTACGGGATACAAGGATAGAAAGCCTTTTGCAACATTCCTTCAAAGAAGATGCCTAGAACCCAAGGCAGGAGGAAGATACACAGACCTAGATCTGGATGGAAGTACGGTATCTCTTTTTTAAACAGAAGCAACAATGCTCTTAATGAGGCTGAAATAGTGTATTTCGAGATAGTTATGAAGATGATAAGATTAAATTAAGTTTGATTTTATAGTTCACAATATCAAGCAATCTACATAGAGATTTAGTTTCATTTATACAATTCAATCAACATAAAGAAAATGAAGTAACAAAATAAAAATGATTGTTTACACATATTAAGTTCATTAGATCTATATTTGATCATGAATTAAAAAAAATTGGGGGAAAAGTGACACTACAACACAAATCCACCGTACAATTGCAAGGACAAATCCAAAGAAGGGCGGTTGAGTTGAAGAAGAGAATAGTTAGAAATTACGCGATCCCCGACATGTACAAAGAAGAAAGTGGTTTCAGTCTCGAAGTAGACTGCAAGTGAGTAGAGATTCAATTCCAGTTATATGATTCAATCAACATAAAGTAAATGAAATAAGACATTAAAAATGATTTTTTGCACATATTAAACATTAGATTCAGATTTTATCATGAATACAGTAAAATAAAAAAATAAGGAGAAAAGTGACACTCATAGCACAAACCCACCGGACAATTGCAAGACAGATCCAAAAGACCACTTTTGTATCTTGTAGTAAATTTGTGCTTATTTAATAATCAATTCTGCACAAATCAATGCCCTACAGTATTACAAGTGTCCAACATGCAGGCAAAATCATTCTTTTATTAGTAATTGTTCTTTTGCCCTACATTCGACCATATTCCTTAGGTTTTGATCTCAACAAACCTTTCTTCCATCGCCATCTGTTTCATATACTGTCAAGAACCCTGCCTCTAAAGATGTACGTTTTTACTAAATCTAACTTCTGCAAAAAAAATTGTGATAGTCATCTGTTTCAGCTATTATCAAGGACTTCACTTTGACAACCCTGCAACTACCTCTAGAGATGTGTGTTCTCTCTCATTGAGAACCGGCACACAAACCCTACAAACTGCTTGTGTATCCAATATGCAAACTCCAAAAAGCTTTAGCATAATAATTCACTTAAATAATATGCATCTTTACTGAGCAATAACTAAATAATAAGAAAACTTTTGCATAAAAAATAATAGTTGATTGGTTACAGGTGTATTCAGATTAATAATGAGTTAACGGAAAGAGCCTTTGCTATAGTTTCTGGAGGCAGGAACTAATAAAAAAAAATTACATTTTAAACTAAATAATACAAGTAAGATAAAATACTGAAGAAAATAAAGCCAATTATTATATACTATTCAGTATATAAGGTAATCAAATTTGTATTTTTTCATATGTTTTAAATATTTATTAAAATCATTTCTTTTAATAATAATACAATAATTTAACGAATTTGAGAAATATCATTCAGTAATAAAAAAATCATAGCGAAAAAATGAAGCGAATGTGGTGAGCGAATTTACCTTCACGATTTCCTCTACGGAAATCTCCAGACTTGGCTCAACAGAAGTGGTTCTTCGAGCGAACCAAATATGCGATCAGGATCTGCAACCCAGGGAATAGGGCTCCCCTACCTCAAGAGCATTTGGAATGGCAAGGGGTTAAACCTAGGAGGTCTCGCAAGGCAGATATGAAAAATCTCCAATAGGTTTAATTAGTTGCATAATCTTGAGGAAGGTTTCATAAAACCAGCTCCCCAGGTCAACTCTCACTCAAATAATGTTAGAAGTAGAAGAAATAAGAATCATAGAAGGTCACTTGGTATTCAAACTAGACCTAGGGCTTCTGAGGTTATGGGCAAGATAGTTTTGACGCCTCCTAAACCCTCAAAGGCTAAGCCGGCCACAAATAGGAGCCCTATTTGAGATTTGGAAAATATTTTAGAGATTAATGACAACTTGGTTAAGAGGATTCAACAATCTTGCAAAGCCTTTGGGGTTTTCGCTAGATGGCGGGGACTTGGAGTTCCATCAGAGGTAATTGCAAACTGGTTCATGTCCTTCAAATGGATAGTAAGTATAGCTATCTTGACAAGGGGATTTTTATATATTGATTGTGGAAATTTGAGGCATAAGGAAGAATTCTTAACAGGTAAATCTCCAACTTTCAAAGGTTTTGATTTTAGTTTTTTAGATTGGCATTTGGATTTTAACCCAAACAAACTGAAATCTTGTAAGATAGATAGACTAGTTTTGATCCCTAACCTACTAGTAGAATTAATGGACATTGAAATTATTAGAAAAATAGGCAATCACCTTGGTAAATTTGTAGAGATTAGTGATAAGAATAGGAAATATTTGAATTGTGTAATGATAATTAACATGGATATTAGTGTTAAATCTTTAAAACCTATTGAAATTAAATTAGGGGTATCATATTTCTGTATCTACCCTGAATTTTATAAAGGATATCTGGATTTAGACCCTACTCCTGAATCGATCACAGAATCCCCCTCTTCTCAATCAAAATCTAGAATGCTTCTTGGGGTAGACATTAGTTTCAATATGGAGCAAGGAGGGTTTGTGATTAGGGAAGTCTCTTTGCCAAATAGGCAACCTAAGGAGATAGAAGAGGGGGAATTTATAGTAGACCAGAGTAGGGATGATCAGTTGATCCCCTCTTCTCCTCGCACCCTTGAGGAAATCTCGTTGGATAAGCTAGGTAAGGTTGCTAATCCAAAGATAACACTTGTCAAGAAGGGTGAACTTTCTTTGGCTTCTAAGGATGGGATGAGTGGGGAGATGGAATCCCTTCCTCTTTCCTCTAATCAGGTTACTAGATTGGAGGATATAAGCAACTCTAATGGCTCTCCCCATCTAAAGGAAGGCCCCATTAGCACGGAAAGGGGTGATCAAGCGAAGGATCCAGCCCGCAAAGAGGAAGAGCTTAACTGAATTATAAACTATCTATGTGACTCAATTACTAAGGAAATCGTGGACAAACTATTGGATGAAATAATATATAAGGATGAGATTTATCTTCGAAAAAAAATGCTTAGAAAAGAGATTTTGGCCTTCTCCCCCCCCCTATGGTCTCAGACATGGAGGAACTTTTTCTAGATTTAGATAACAAGGAAAATGAAACCTTGGGTATCGAACTCTGGGCAGATGACAAATCCACTCTGGATTGTGCCAAGTTCTGCAAAAAGAGATGTAGGAAATCCTTATCGGAGCTAAGAGCTAATGATGGAACTGCGGAAGGTCAGGTTAAACTCACAGACATGTTTCATACAGGGAAGGGGAAGTTCCTTCCCAAGGCATCATGAAAATAGTTTCATGGAATGTTAGGGGTTTAAATGCCCCTAACAAATAGAGGTTAGTCAAGTGATGCCTATCCTCTTACAGTCTAGAATTAGCTCTGTTACAGGAGACTAAATTAGGGAATGAAGATTTAGTTTCCTTTGGCAAGTGATTAGGATTTACACAAGTTAAAGGGGCCCCAACCAATGGGGCCTCTAGAGGACTTGCTATAATATGGGACCCACACAATATCATCTTTTCACTTATGGAATCTCACAACAATTGGATGAGCAGGAGGGTTACTAGCCTCAAAAACAATCTAGATTTTGTCACTATTAATGTGTATGGGCCAATCCTTAATGGGGATAAAAAAAAGAGTATGGGAGGAAATTGAGAATTTCACGGGCACCCTTAATCAGTTATGAATTTTAGGAGGGGACTTTAATGCAATTTTGCATCATCATGAGAAGAGAGGAGGCTTAGGTATAAATTCTCATGCTTCTCTTGACTTTGCAAATTGGATCCATCATTGTGGTATGATAGAGATTAATATGGTTAAGGAAGCCTTCACCTAGAATAATCGTAGGTTAGGGTTTCATAACATAGCAGAGAAACTTGATAGATTCTTTGTATTGGGTAGTCTCGTTAACTTTCCCTATACCCTAGATGCCTCTATTCTACCTTTCTCAGGATCAGATCACTTTCCTATTCAAATTGGCATTTAGGGCGAGGTTGGCCCAAAAAGATGCCCTTTTAAATTCGAGAATATGTGGCTAAAGGATGAGAATATCCTTGAGCTTCTTAAAGAGTGGTGGAATGCAACCAAGGTCTCTGGGTCTGGGATCTTTAAGGTTGTTAACAAACTTAAGATTATTAAGCAGAATCTCATACATTGGAATAAGGAGCACTTTGGCAATATTTTTGATAATAAGGCCCAAGTGGAAGCTGAGTTGGTAGAAGTTAATGAGAAAGTGATGAGATATGGGATTGATGGGGCCTTGTTTCTCAAAGAAAAGAAACTCCTTGTGGATCATGAATCTATTCTTGCCAAAGAAGAATTCTTCTGGAAATAAAAATCTAGAGAGACATGGCTGGAGGAGGGTGACAAGAACACCAAATTCTTCCACAATAGTGTGAGGATGAGAAGAGTCATTAATCATATCTCCAAGATCAAGTTGAGTGATGGCTTTGAGGTGGCTAACCCTAAATCCATTGTGAATGAGGTTGTAGACTTCTTTTCTCTTATTCTCAACTCTGATTGGAGCCCTCATGGCTCTATCTAGGACAAGTTTATTAAGTGTATCCCAAAGCTTCTGAGTAAGGACCAAACTCATTCTCTAACTGCTAAATTTTCTTTAGTAGGAGTAGAAGCATATCTTATGCAGATGAGTCCAGAAAAATCCCCTGGGCCGGATGGCTTTCTAACTAGCTTCTTTCAAAAATGTTGGTCCTTCTTAGGTTTGGAAGTGATGACAGTTCTTGAAGGAATGAGGAACTTAGGTAATATCCTCAAAGAAATTAATAACACTTTTTTGGCCCTTATCCCAAAAAAGGATAAACCTGAGTGTTTTGATGAGTTTCCACCCATATCCTTGTGCAATACTATCTATAAACTTTTTTCTAAAACTCTAGCTAATAGCCTTTAGAAACTCCTTCCCCTATTGACCAGTGAGGAACAAACAGGTTTTATTCCAAGTAGATCTATTTACGATGGGGTTATTATAGCTCAGGAGGCTATCCACTCTGTCTAGAAGAATGGTAATCCTAGTATGCTCTTAAAACTTGACATTAGGAAAGCATATGACAAGGTGAATTGGAGATTTCTATGTAGATGCTTAGAAGCTTTTGGATTCCCCTCTACCTGGATTAACTTGATTTTTGAATGTATCTCTATGCCTAAATTCTCAGTATTGACCAATGGCACTGCTGAAGGATTTTTTAGCTCCTCTAGGGGTTTGAGGCAGGGAGATCCTTTATCCCATTTTTTCTTCATCATTATGGTTGAATCCTTAGGGAGAGTGATTTCTAGAGCCAAGGAGAACAATCAGATGACGAGAATTAGAATTACCAGCAACCTTGACCCTATAATGTATCAGCAATTTGTGGATGACACCATGTTATATGGGCTTAGTGATTTAGGTGAGGCTTGAGCTTTTAAGAAAATCTTGGACTCTTACTCTAAGGCCTCAGGTCGGGAAATCAATCCGGCAAAATCTGAAGTCTTCTTTTTTAACACTAAGTTAAGTTTACAAAAAGACATCTGTGGCATTTTGAATTTCAATCTAAGAAGTCCCCCCTATAAGTATCTAGGTTTGCCCTTGGATAAGGGCTCTGGGTCATCAAATCTGTAGGATGAAGTAGTAGAAAAGATTAAAAGCAGGGTGGCAACATGGAAGGGTAAGTGGCTATCCTTTGCAAGTAGAGCTACTCTGGTTAAATCAATTCTGGAGGCTATGCCTATCTATCATCTTTCATGTTTTAACCTGCCCCAGTCCAAAAAGGAAGTGCTAAATAGACATCTAAGATCTTTCTTTTGGAAAGGGGCAGAAGAGAAGAAACAAATCTCCCTAATGGCCTAGGATAAGATCTGTAGGCCTAAGTCGGTAGGGGGTATTGGGATTAAGGATATTAAGGTTCAGAGTAGGGCGTTAGGGGCCAAACTAGTATGGAGAATGTTTAGATCTCCTCATCTTAAGTGGGCCCAAATCCTTTATCATAAATATCTTTGAGGTAGGGACCATACAAGCCTCTTCAATGATTCCTCCCCCCCGACAGGCTCGCGTATATGGAACTTTATGCTAGATTGTAGGAAAATCATCTTAGACAAACTATCATGGAATCTGGGCAAGGTTGATAAAGCCCTCTTTTGTTCTGACTCTTGGGGAGGTTTTCCATTCCTTCAGTAAAAAGTTAACTTGGAAACGTCGAGAGTAGTGCTAGAATCTGTTTGGAGTAGTTATGCCAAGGATTACATCACGCCTTCTTAGGGAGACTTAGCCAAGGGATGGTCTTGGAGGTCACTTGATCAAGTGAACATCCCTGCCAAGGAGAAGCTATTGGTTCAAGATATCCTTAAAAAGAGGATGCTCACTTTCAACTTAGGACTAGATACTCTTGTTTGCGATGGGTCAAAATCAGGAGAATATACCTCAAAAGATGGTTATAATCACCTCCCGAGTCAGCAACTTTCCTCTCCCACCTCTGTCCCTGTAGCCTTGTGTTGGGACAAGATGTGTTTACCAAAGGCAGTATTTTTCTCATGGTTATCTCTCTAGAATAAGATTTTAACAACAGATAGATTCAAAAAGATGAGCTATGCAGGCCCTAGCAGATGTCCTTTGTGTGAAGAGGTTGAAGAAGATAAAGACCACATCCTTCTCAATTGCAATTATGCCTCAAAGTGTTGGATGTGGTTGTGCAACAAATTAGGGTGGTCCTCAGCCTTTCCCAATACCATCCTTGGGATGTTTCAGGCATGGCAATCCTTTTCAAGAACTCCCTATATGGTGGGCTCTGGAACCTATCCCCTTCTTTGGTTATTTGGGAACTCTAGAAGGAACACAATAGGAGACTCTTTAAGGAGGAGAAGATGGAGTGGGTGCTTCTGGTGAATAAAATACAAGCCTTAATAGTGGAGACTTTAAATAGTAGATCCTCTAAATTTCCTAGTAATCTCTCAGAGATGACCTACTGGGATGAGAAGATGAGGGGGCAGTGGTTTGGTTTAAGGATCCCTCGCTTTGTTGGAATTGGCAACTCTAACAATCAGGAGTTGAGAAAGGCCTACAAGTGGAGAGCCCCTAAAAGGGGTTGGGTTAAGCTAAACTTTGATGGAACTTCCCAAGGGAATCCAAGTCCTGCAGACATTGGTTGTTGTCTGCATGATGAGGGTGGTAGGGAACTAGCTAGGGTAGCAAAACCTATAGGGTTTGTATCCAACAACAAGGCTGAAATCTTAGCCCTAATTGAAGGTCTCCTTCTTTTTCAAAACAGAGGTATTCGCAAACTAGCCATTGAAGGAGATCGGCCATTATTATTGATGGCCTCAGAAAAGGTTCTTTGTTTGATTGGAAGCTGAATGCACTCTTGTCTAGAGCTCTTGGTCTCCTTAAATATTTCAATAAAATAACCTTCAACCATATCTATAGAGAAGGAAACACTAGAGTGGATGAATTAGCTAATGTAGGAGTTGATGGGCAGTTCAGTACTTAGGGGGGGCCCTCCTCCCCTATTTTAGCTAATTGGGTTATCCTGGGCCTATGGCCTGGGTCAGCTTGGATGGTCTTTTGGAGGAGGTGAGTCTCTGCTCCCTTAGGGGGCTAACCTAAAATCAAAGATGGGAGGAAGTGTTCCTATCAACTCTAAGCTAGGGGAATTGAGTGAGCTTGTCTCTAAGCTCTCAAATTTTATTTTTTGGGCTCTCTCATCTTTTGATGGAAAGTTTATTTTCATACATCTTCTTAAGATCTCCTCTTAGAGCCTCATAATATTTTATGTCTATTAGTATGCATATGTATATATGGATATGCATATTTACCTTTTTCGAGACATCTCATGTCAGTAACTCCCCTCGATTAGTACCAACTTGACGGTATTCTTGTGGTACTGATGTGACTTCCCTTGTTGAGATAGCTAGCAATTGCTTAACAGCTCGTTCGTGTAGAGGTGACGGTAATAATTACCTTGATCATGGAGATTGCATTAATCACATCCTGACCCTTCGATCTTCATCATCTATCAGTGCCTATTGTCCCTCTAAGGTAAGATGAGTTGTATTTCTCGATGCATTTAATTCTAGTTCTATTTAAGTTTGTCTTGCCTGGGTTCTGGCTTATCTATTATTCACATAACTTTGATGGATACTTTGCTAAGACTAATAGGGCTCAAGCGGAAAATGGTTTTTGTAGGAGAAATTAAGGAGATATTGAAAGGCATCCTGGTCCATCCGAACCCCCTAGTCATCAGGGCGGTTTGGAAAACCCTGGGGAATGATTATATTATCAATGAAGACCACACTAGAGCCAATTCAGACATTGCCGCAATGTTCTTGGCAGTGGCTATGCATTTTGAGAATGACAAGAATGTGGTAATGAAACTCTATAAAAAGGTCTTCAAGAAGGAACTGCTTGGTGAATTGGAATGGGTGGTGGTCAATATTGATGAGGAGCTCACTACCCTAAAGCCTCATGACTATGATATTCTCATCAAGATGAATAACCGGGTGCCGAGATACCCAATTCTATCAATAGAGAATCTGATAGCCTTTGAAGCCTACAACCCAATTAGGTGAAGGAATCTCTTCTTCCTTATGTGGCTTCTGCAGGTTAGGAAACTGATGTGCAATAGGTGGTTGGTGAACTATCCAGAAGCAGAGAATATCGAAGTGATTTCGGATGACGTGGAAATCCCTCCTTCCCCTGCTTCCTCCCTTGCTAATTTGCCAACCAGCTTTGGAGAAAAGGCTCCACAGGAGTGGGTAAGGAGAGGTCAGGTTGGTTAGAGGGGCTCGTTATGCTTTCAGGCTTCCCACCTCTTTATGACTTTCAAGTGTTTATAGTTTGCTTTTTCCCTAGAGTAGTCAAATCTATGGCTGTTAAGTAGGTTTTTTACTCCAAACTATAGTTTTGCTTCTCTCCCTTTAGCTGGGACTTTCCTTCATAAGCTGAACTTAGTTTTGTTTTTGAAAGTGTCTATGTTTTAGTATATTAAGCTTGTCATTTTTACTCTGGTAATATTTAGTTATCTTGGGTGAATTGTTGGCCTTTATGTCTGATAGCTCGGTTCAACTCGCTCCAAGCTTTGCATTACTTGATATCTTACTTTCTTTCTATAAAGTTAAATTTAAAATTATTCTAATATATATATATATATATATATATGTATACATACATATGTATGTATATTTTCATATAATTTTATATATTTATTTATATATGTATATATATAATATATATAAGTATTTATGTAGATGGATTTTTTAAAAGTAAAATTTCTTATCTGAATGTATAGAGGTATCTGCCTGGTTTCGTCTATGTAGTGCTTGGCCTTTTCTTTCTTGTAAATGATAATGACTGATGCAATACGGTGATTGTCCTCAACTGCATTTGTAAGCTATGTTGATTATGCGAGCTTCTTTCTATAACTTGGCTTAGGGTCTTCTCCTTCTTCATCCTCTCTTGTTTGCCTATGTTGGAGAGGCGGTGGCCATCTTGGTTTCTCTTTGTAGCAAATAGGAGAGAAATGATCTAATTTTGATAAGATTTATTTCTATTGTCTTCTCTGGTTGGCTCTATCTCCTAAATAAATTGCTATGATATGGCTTTTCTATGACATGAGCTTTTATATTTCTTTACATCTCCTATAGTCTTTGAGGATGTTGCAGATTAATTGTGAAGGTTTGGCACCACTAGTTGTGTGGTTTTTTCAGGCTAACATCTCATGGAGTGCTTGCTATAAGATAAGTCTAAAGGTTTTATGCAGGTCTGGTCATGATTAGCCCTGCAGGGCCTTCCCCTTGAGGTTTCGGTGCTTCATTACTCATTCAGGGAGTCTCTTGACATTGCTCTCTTATTTAAGCTTTGTAGTGTATTTCCTGAAACTGATCTTGGTCGTAAGATCTTTTGCGGATCATAAGTAACCTGCTACTGAGGGTGTAGATCCAGGCTATCACGAATGAAGTAGATATCATTTTTAGGCTAGAGCAATTATTTCAGAACATCAAAATTCTAGAATGACATTTCTTTGTCATATAGCTCAGTTGGTTGGGATTTTCCCAGAGGCTATTGTATCTTGTTCTCATTCTTGTTTATGTGTATCATTAGATTATGATCCTCCAAGGGATCTCGGCGAGACTGAAGGTTTTCTTCCCCCCTTCTTTCCTATCGGTGCCCACACTGAATGGAATGTGTAATAATTTTCTTTAACTAATAAAATTTATTCTGGCTTCAGCCTTTTACCGATCAAAAAAATAATAATACAATAATTTAATTATTCGTTTGTGCAAAACAATGCAACTGATTAAAATGAAGATTTATAAGCTTTTTTAAAGTAACATATTATGTCAAATGTTAATTGTTATGGATCTTACTAATGACTCCTACCATTATGACTCTTACCATTAATTTAGTTTTATTTTTTTGCCTCACCATTACACAAAGATTGTCCTATGATGTACACATACTACAAAGCTTTCTGAGTCTGGGACACCCATCAGTGTCCATTCATTTGTTAATTCTAGTTCATTTTAAAAACTCAATTTACAATGAAAATTATTAGTACAAATAATGGTACATTTAATTTTTTGAGATTGGTAATTTATATAATTATAAATATCAAAAATATTTAATAATTATTTTATTCTAATTATTTTATTTGTTTTAAAATTTATCTAATTTATTGAAATTTTATTTATTAGTATTATTTATTTTCAATTTTCAATTTTTAATAAACTCAATATATTTCTCAACATTTTTTTCCCTTCTGAAATTACACTAGAACACTTGAACGCAATTAAAAAATAAATAAATGTCCAATCATAGACAAGCCACACGAGTTGCATGCAAAGTGTGGAAGCATACTTGGAACATGTGAATTGCAAAGCATATACCATTTTATGGCGTTCAATCCAATTATAACTAGGGATCTTTTTATTTCCTCCATCTTTTACCAATTTCTTTAACATTTGAGCCCCATCCCACTTGCCCATTTATACCTAGATGTTTGAGAGGAGAACATAAGTCACAACACTTTTAGGATTATTTGAGTTTATTCTAGATTTTATTTAGTTTATTGGTAATCTCAACTGTTTGAACAATAATGTATTATTTGTATAGGTTTGAACTACTAAAATTGAATCAATATAGAGGAATATCTGCTTACATAATGACTAGCTCTAGTGCATGTCATATACATAATGACTAACATATACATAATCAGAGATTGCCACATCCATAATGAGTAATTACCACCTTCCCATTGTGCATCCCACATAGAAAAGGAATGTCACTGCATTACGCACTACATCATGGAATACATTCTTTTCTCTGGCCTTTTGCACCAACAAGAAAGTGGTAAGAGGATTCAATGCATCCCATACTACACTAAGGGTCCTAAACAAGGTCAAGTATACCATTTACACACCAACATATACCAAAAATGAGGTTGATTCAACTATTACCTGCTTATTCATTAGAAACTCTTTTTCCCGGCAATCCATCATACGACTAAGAAAATAAGAACATCCATAGTTGACATGCTACTAGCCCAAGGCCCACAAACTCTTGGTGGAATTTGTCCTGCTATATATGTGGTATGACTAATTTTCCACTAGCATAGTATGCTCATTGACTAGTATCAATCTCGAGTGTACGCTCTTTGACTATTGTCAATTTGAAGCATACACTCCTTAACTACTATCAATATAAGCTTATCTATAAACAGATTAGTGAATTTAATAATTAGTGATCACCTTAGATGGAGAAGGATAGCCTAAATATTAGAGGTGCATATCCTCTACCAACATCCGAGATGTAACAACCTCTACCTATTCTCTCATAGGGCCCTTACTCTATCTGCCGCTATAGAAATTAGCAGTTGTACCCAACATAGCACTATAAGTAGAAGAGAGATTCCCAATTAAAAACAAGTAGATTGTAATTGTCTAATTTAGGATTCTATACATATAGTCTTAGAGGTTTGGGATCAAATTTCACAAGCACATAAATTCACTCAAATAAAACATGAGATGACCTTTACTCAATAAATAAACAAAAAACCTATAGACACCTAAAATTGTCCTTTTTAATTAAATAAATATATTTATTTATTTAATTATTTTATCCTAAGTCTTCTATTAATTAAATAAATTCTTATTTATTTAATTAATTCATTAATCCTCTTCTAAGCCTTTTCTAATTTAAATAAATATTTTATTTATTTAAATTGTCCATTTCCTAAATTAAATAAATATTTTATTTATTTAATGGATCCCACTTCCTTTATTAATTAAATAAATCATTATTTATTTAATTAATTCATTAGTCTTTTCTACCCATGACACATGTCATTCATCTCTTAATTCTTCTCTTACCTACCCCCTTTATCATTTAATTATTTCTTCTACCTACCCTTTAATCCTAGCCGACCATTTCTTCTTCACCTCTAAATATTATCCCTCCATATCTTATAGTGGTCTCTATACAAGAGGATGCCCTCTTCCTTTTTCAACCCTAATTGGCGCAATCTAATCTCTTATGCAATCAAGCCTTCTTGCGATCAATCTATCAACCACATTTTCATTCTTTGTTGAGCTCTTATGCACACATAAAATCTGAGAGCAAATATATCAAACAAGATCAATAGAGATAGAAATAAATTTGATTGAAACTCTACTAGACATGTGAATGGTATATCTTGTTTTTTTATTGTTTATTTGCATGGTCTTACATATCTTGATTTGTGTATGGTGGATTCTTTTCATTGTTAAGCTAGGGTTTTGTGGTTGGATCTTTTTTAGTCTTTCAATATTGTTGTTTTCATCATCCATTTTCACCAAATACAAAACCAATTATAAGGTAGTCAACCCATTCACTTCATTCAGCTCACTATTCAAAAACGCATTATGTTTCGAACATAAATTATCATATTTCCCTGACATACTCATAACCATCTAACACAGACAAATTAAAAGTATTAACTTCTATGTGCAATATTGGAGGATGATACATGTAAGCTACATCAAACTGCTTGGTTTAGGCAATTTTTGGAATGTCTAAGGACAGGGAGGAAAAAAATATATCATAGCGATGGTGAACAACAAAGTTCTCCAAACTTGATATATTTTTTAGAGCCACCTTTATCATTCCAAATGAGGGGTAAAGCACGTTTCTTTCCAGACCCTTGCCTTCTATACAATCAACTAGCCCAATCAGTTTGGAATGGAAATATAAAAAGCATCTGATGAGAGATCATTAGGATGGTGATATTGAACAACAAATTAGAAATACAAGGAGAAGATGGCGTTGTGCAGCGGCTGCGTGCGAGCTAGGGCCCGCGTGCCCTAGCTTATTCCTGCTCTGCACTGCGTGGGCTCGGCGGCTGTGGTGTCTGCTCGGGGGGGGGGGGTCTTTGTTGGCATTCAGGGTGCGCCTGGGGTGCGACCTTTGTCTTTCTCTTTGTTGGTCTTTGATTCCTATTTTCTGCTCTGCGTTTTTCTTGAGGGTGGGGTGTTCGGATCTGAGGCTGTGGGCCTCTTGTCTCGCCTCTCTCTCTCTCTTTTTTGGTGTGGATCGTGACTTTTGGTCCATGGAGAATAGGGGTTTTGCTCTGTCTCAGGCTTCTCATGGGGGTTTGGAGATGGTGGAGCCATCTTTTTCGTTGCATGCTGGTGTTACGGATCAGCTGGGTAAACCCCAATCTGGGGATGGGGTTTCTTCTTCAAAAGGGAGGTTATGAATTAAAAAAGTAAATGGATGTCTGGAGCGATCTGAGGATCGTCCAGTTTTGGTCATTCAACCTGAGCAAGTTTCAGAAGATGTTGATTATTGGTGTAATCATGCACTAATTTGCAAATTTTTGGGCCTTCGTCTATCTCTACCCATGTTGGATTCCTGGGCACGTCGGGTTTGGAACCCTGAAGGTGACATGGAGATTATTTTGGTAGCTAATAACTACTTTATGGTTATCTTCTCAAGCATGTCGAATAGGAATAGGGCTTTTGAAGGTGGCCCTTATTTCTTTAACCAGGTTGGGTTATTCATCAAGCCCTGGCACATGGGCTTCAATTCCGCTGAAGAGATCCCCTCGCGAGTTCCTGTGTGGGTCTGTTTGCCAAGGCTTCTGTTGGAATTCTGGAGAGAGGATATTCTCCACTCGATCTCTCTTCTTCTTGGAATACCTGTGGGATCTGCTTCACAAACTCAAGATCGTAAGGTAATTTCTTTTGCTCGCATTTGCGTTGAAGTCGATTTGAATAATCCGTTACCAGACTCTATGGAAATTCGCTTGGGTTCCTCTTCTTGGATCCAATAGCTGGATTATGAGACCCTACCTTTTAGATGCAGAATTTGTCATGAATATGGTCATTTACACCGCAAATGCCCTAGATTTAAATCCCCCCCCTTGGCTGCCTCTGGGCCTCCTAGGGGGGACAAGGGAAAGGATCTGATGTCTAATGAATCTAGGGATAATGAGGGTTTTATTCCAGTTAAGTCTTGTAACAGAGGCAAGGGCAAGAAGCGAACTTTGCTAGATAGACAAAATGAAGGTACTTTTAACAAGTTTGATATCCTTGATGATCTGGTCCAGGAGGAAGGTATTCCCGCTGAACTCTCTTCTGGGGCCAAGGGGTTGCATGAAGTTCCGGATGAGAATGCAAGGAAAGAGGATCAAATTTTATCTCCAGAGGTCCACCAGGTAGATCAGATGGCTATGGATTTTCCTTCTCAAGCTTAGGATTTCAGGGTTCTCCAGGGGCCACAGATTCCGAAGGGCCCGGTAGTAGTGGCCCATGATCCCCCTATTCCTAAGGGGGCCTCAGATTCTGTAAAGGGTAACAAAGCTCCTCCGGTTTTACGTTTACATCAGAAATCCTTTAAGAAGGGGCCTCTTGATAAACCGTCAAAGAGTGGAAGGAAGACTGATCAAGAGAAGGTTAAGATTATGGGTGATACTTTGGTCGAGTCTGGGTTTGTGAAACCCATTGATTCCCATTTTTCCCACCCTCATAAATGATTATTTTATCATGAAATGTAAGGGGGTTGAACAGCATCCCTAGACAAAAGGTTGTTCGTAGATTAATTGAATTGCAGTCACCTGATGTGGTTTTCATTCAGGAAACCAAGCTTACTGTTGATGGTTTGGCGAATTGTGCTTCGCGTATCTGGCCCCAAGGCAATTGGCAGGGGGTGGGTGCTCTGAATAATGCAGGGGGGGTGGCTTGCTTCTGGAACCCGAGGAAAGTTTCCCCCTTATGGTGGATGTCTAGCCGGTCTTCCATTTCTTTGGTTGCCTCTTGCTTTGCGACTGGAGAAAGATGTCTTTTATCCAATATTTATGCTCCAACTGATCTATCAGGTAAGTCAAGTCTCTGGGCTCACATTCAATTCATCCGTGCGTTGGACCCATTTCTTCCATGGATTATGGCTGGGGATTTTAATGCTGTTACGTGCTTGGATGAAAAAAGGGGTGGTTTAGCCAAGCTGGACCCTTCTGCAAATTTACTTAGGGATATGATTGGGTCCTTGAACCTCATCGATGTGAAGCCAACCAATGGTGTCTTTACATGGAATAATAGGAGATGTGGTGTTGAGGCTATCTCAGAGAGGCTTGATAGATTTCTTGTCTCTTGCTATTGGTTGAATAGTAGGTTGATTACCAGTTCTGAAATTCTTGATTGGAGGGGCTCGGATCACTGGCCTATCAAGCTCTCAGCCACTGTTTATGGTGTCACCCAGAATCCCTCTTTCAAATTTCAGTTGATGTGGTTAAGAGATCAGTCGCTACATGATCTTATGTGGGATTGGTGGCAGGAGGGGATGCCTTCCCATGGGATAGCCATGTTTACTTTTAGCAAGAGGCTCCAACATGTGAAGTTCAGGCTCAAGAGATGGAATAAACAGTAGTTTGGGAACCTTCAAGCTCAGAAGTTGGATGCCCAGTCCAAATTGGATTCTATCACTCGTCAGATTCGGGATCAGGGGTTGACCTCGGCCCTTAGTATGGCTGAGTCCTTGGCTCTGAAGAGTTTAGAAGAGTGGGAACTCCAAGAAGAGATCTTCTGGAAGCAAAAATCTCGTATTGATTGGCTTCAGGAGGGAGATAGGAACACTGCATTCTTTCATAATTCAGTTAAGGCTCGAAGACATGGGAATTCTATCTCCTCTCTTGTCTCGCAGGATGGGGCTCAACTCTTGTCCTATGCTGATATTTCCAGGGAGGCAGTCAATTATTTTTCAAACCTCTTTTCTAGGGAGAATCTTGCTGCTTGGGCTGAGGAGCAGGCCATCATGGATTGTATTCCCCACCTGGTCTCTGCTGAGAAGAATGGGGTTCTCTTATGTCCTATCTTGTTAGCTGAGTTGGAGAAAGTGGTTTTTAATATGAAAAAAGGTAAGGCCCCTGGTCCAGATGGGTTTCCAATTGAGTTTTTTTAGGAGTTCTGGGAAATTATAAAGTTTGATCTCCTTGAGGTGGTTCAGGAATCTCTTAGGAACAAACAGATGCTCAAGTCTATGAATTCTACCTTCTTGGCTCTCATACCTAAGTTGGAAGGAGCTAACCGGTTAGCTCAATTCAGGCCTATTGCGCTATGTAATGTTGTTTACAAGATCATCACCAAATTGATTGCTGAGAGACTCAAACCACTCCTTGGTACTTTGATCTCGGCTGAGCAGGGTGGTTTTGTTGAAGGGAGACAAATTTTGGATGGTGTTGTGATAGCCATGGAAGCTATTCATTCTATGGCTAACTCTAAGGAGAAGGCTATGTTTATTAAACTTGACATGTCTAAAGCTTATGATCGGGTGAGCTGGGAGTTCTTACAGAAAATTCTCTTGGCTTTTGGCTTTGTTGAGGAATGGGTGAACTGGGTTCTTAGTTGTGTGACCTCTGCCTCTTTCTCAGTTCTCATTAATGGGGAACCTTCAGATTTGTTTAGTGCTTCTCGGGGACTCCGGCAAGGGGATCCTTTATCTCCTTACTTATTCATCATCATGGCAGAGGGTCTTGGAAGATTTATTAAATCTCAGGCGAGACAGGGTCTTATCCGTGGTTGGAGCTGGAACAACCTTCTTCCTTCCTACTCTCATCTTCAGTTTGTGGATGATACTGGGCTAATGGGCTTGGCTAGAATTAGTGAGGCGGTGAACTTCAGGCGTGCTTTAGACATCTATCTGAAGGCTTCTGGCCAGTGTATTAACGATGATAAATCTTCCATTTACTTTTTTAATACTCCTCAGTTTATTCAGAGTAGGATTGCTAGGATCCTTAGGTTTCAGATCGGTTCTCTTCCCTTGATGTACCTTGGGATCCCTTTGGCTTTGGGAGCCCAGCGGAGAGAGTATTGGCAGAGAATTTTGGATAAATTTCGGAGTAAGGTTAGCCATTGGACTTACAGATGGCTATCTTCTGCTGGGAGAGTGATTCTTCTTAAGACTGTGGTGCAGTCTCTCCCCATTTATAGGTGTTGTGTGCAAGTTCCCCTGTCCACCTTTGTGCGAGAATTTGATGCTTTGTCTCGGCAATTTCTTTGGTCTGGCAACCTTCTTTCCTCGAAGTGGAGCTTAGTCAAGTGGGAGTCTGTTTGCAAGCTGAAGCATGCTGGGGGCCTCGGTCTTAGGTCTATGGCTCTTGCTATCACGGCCTTGGCTGCCAAGTTGTACTGGAGGTGGTGTAACAATCAAGATCAAGATTGGGCTAAGATTCTGACCCACAAGTATCTTCCTGGTGCTGATTGCCTCAATGTGTCGCGTCTTCCTTTGCAATGTAAAGGTTCTTGTATTTGGGATACCCTTAAGAAGGGTGCTCAGCTGATTAAGGAGGGTCTCTTCTGGATCTGTTATGGAGGCTCTGATGCTTTGTTTTGGCAGGACTCTTGGGATGGCCACCCTCCCATTCTTTCTAGTTTTCCTCAGCTTCAGCCTCTTTGCCATATTTTTTCTAAGGCCGGTTGGACTAAGGTGGAGCATTTTAAAACTGTCAAGCATATTGGGCAGGCAGTGGTGGCTTGCTGGAAGGACCCACAGGAGTGGCCCTTGGGTGGTTCTGATGAGGATCATGTTGTTCTCTCTAAAGTTTTGGAGACTAGGCTTTGCAGCTCCCTTAATGGGAGGGATGTTCTGGCTTGGAATCCTAGTCCAAAAGGTAAATTTACGGTTGCCCAAGGCTATGCTATGCTGGATAGGAACTTACATGGTTCGGCTGAGGTGCACTGGTGGAAGAAGGTTTGGGACAATTTCTCTTGGCCCAAATGCAATTTTTTCTTATGGTTGGTTGCTCAGAGGAAGTGCCTCACTTGGGAAAATCTGCGCAAGCGGGGCTTTCAGGGACCCTCTATTTGCCTTCTTTGTTCTCACAGTGAGGAGTGTACCTCCCCCCTGTTCTTTCTTTGCCCTTACTCTAGATAGTTATGGCACAGATGGTGGGAGGCTTGGCATCATGGTTGTATTCACGCTACCTCCTTGATTGACTTTTGGGAAAGTTTGGGCAGACCTCCAGTGAAGAATCCTTTCCTGCAGGTGCCCTGGGCTATTGGGCCTATTTTCATTCTTTGGAACCTTTGGTTGGAGAGGAACCGTAGAGTTTTTTGTGGTTCCAATTTGGAAAATCTTCAATTGTGGAAGAAGATTCTCAGCAGGCTTTAGGAGACTATTTCGGCTAAGTGTGACATGCCTGAAAATCTTGACCCAGGTGATCTTGATATTGTGCAGAATTTGAGCTTGGGGGATAGTAGCAGGAGATGCTTTGCTGGCAGAAGACACCGTCTGGTTCGGCAACGGGTTTGTCGTGATGGGAGGTGGATGCCTCCCCCGGTGGGGGTCCTTAAGATTAATACTGATGGTTCTTCTCGTGGGAACCCTGGTCATGCTAGTGTGGGGGGTATTGGTAGAGGTAATGATGGTGGTGTGGCATTTGTCTTCTCTAGTTACAAGGGGCAGCATTCTAATAATCTAATGGAGGCCCTTGCTATTAAGATTGCTGTTGAGCGTGGATGCTCCTTAGGTTGGAGAAGGATCATCTGCAAGTCGGATTCTCATATTGTTGTGGATTTGTTGAACAACCAAAGGTTGGATGATGTTAGTTGGCAATTGGCTTCTGTGGGCAGACAGATTTTGAGTCTTTGCAGTGCCTTGGATTTTGTCTCCTTTTGTCATATCCCTAGAGAGTGGAACAAAGTGGCCGATTGTTTGGCGAAGTGGGCCTCCGAGAATGTGGATGGTTGGGATATTAGTGGAAAGGACGAGCTTCCTTCTAATTATCTTGGGACCCTAGAGAGGTTATTAGTGGAGGACATGAATAGGTAGCGTGGTTGTTGGGTGGTCTGGTGGTGGTCTTTTCTGGTTGGCCTCTGGCCGTTGCTTTGTACTCTGGCTTTGATTGAATAAAATTTTTACCCCTTTTTTTTTTAAAAAAAAAGGATGGTGATATTAAATAAATACTTTAGCAACAAATTCCAGATATTTATGACCATTCAATATGCAATTGTATATATCCTCCAAATTTTCTTGCTAGCTTTTAAATGATGGTAGTACCAAAACAACTGTAAACTATAGTCCCATTCACTCTTTAATTTCAATGAACTAAGCACACGAACGTAAGTTCTATAAAAACAAGTAGCATATTATGAAAAAATAAAAAATAAAAAATTATTCTCTACAGTGATGCAAATTGTCGTTAAATGATGTCAGCGGTACACATATTTGTCATCGACATGCATAGATTCATAAGAGTGAAGCTTACCATTAGCTACGTTAAAGAACAATCATGTTGTCAATGCCCCCATCCCAATCTAAACTACAAACAATATATCATGTATTGTTCTAGATCAGCACAACAACAAATCTTGCACGTTATTTCACAATTTGGGTTGGCATGAAAGAGAGATTTCAGATAGATTGCTAAAACATTATACCTGTGATGTTTATGTTCATAAATACTAATACAAAAGGCTGATTTTCAAAGTTCTATGCATGTATTTATGTGCTTTTTAGTAGACTAAGCTTTTACTTGATATCAACAACAAACTCTAAGTTGATTAAGGGACCAATAAATTGAATGTTATTCTAGATTCCCAAATGATGACACTCTACGTCTAAATATGAACATTGAGGAAATAATAATAATAATAATAAAGTTTAGTTTTTTATACTCAAAGTTGACCATGGGATAAAATAACTAAATGAATATAATAAAATAATTATAATAAATGATTAAACATCATGGATAGTAACTATTTAGAATGATGTATTAAAATAATAAAATTTAAATAAATAAATAAAGATGTTTAGTTGGAAAAGTGATGTGGATTTTATGTAGAAGATGGTTATAAATGATTTGCGTAAGAGTGGTATAATCTATGTAAAACTTTTTGGTATGTTATCTCATTATCTCTAATCTTTATATCATTTTTGTGTAATAATGAATTCCTATCTGAGCTTTATCACTAATAAATATAGTTTTTACATTATATGGTTTTGTACCCTCCAATATATTATTCAAAATATATATTACTATCTGCTAACCATTGCACCTCATTTGATGCAAGTGCTAATACATAAACTATGAGAGGTTTGCATATGTAAACCAGATAAACATATCTTCATATAGTTGGGACTATAAAAACAAAGGATTGAATAGATGTCATACGATAGTTTGTTTTAATAGAGACTTTCATTTGCATACAATCCTAAATTGTTTGACCTGCTAATTATGTTTAGGCCATGGAAAGCTATGACATTTATATTGACCCTGTCTTAGGTTGATTTTTATATTTCAATTGATCAATAGGTACTTTTTAACAATTGTCCACATTTACAAAGAATCAACTATATAGGATTATTGATTTTAGGGTTAAATTTTAAGATTAGCTTCAGAAATTGATAGCTATCTAATAAGTCATAAATATATTGGAATGTAAAATCGAGATTATCTTTGATGAATTTTACAATCTATTTCGATTAGCATAGGTATTGCTAAGCTTTCAGTGGCAAACTATGAATAGTTTTCCCGAAAAATGTTATATGAAATAACAATTTAGCAATTATGGAACAAAAGATTAATGTGAACTAAATGTAGGATACATTATATAGATTATTTGTATTATTTTAAAGGATTTTATATTATCTACAATTTTATTTTATTTCTTAATACAAATCTATAACTATAATGATGACATCTTTTTTGTCGTCAAAGACTAACGAATATCTATTTTTATAAAACTATCTACTACACAAACCCTTATATTATATCTGAAACATTAAAAGGCTAATACATATTATGTAGTAATTTTCTTTTAATTTTGTGTTTATGGACCCGAAGGGAAGCTCTAGCCAAGGAGCTAGACATCAAACCTCAAAAGCTAAATAGATTGGATTTAAAATAAGAGGAAAAGATAATAATCTTCAACCATATAATAGTTCATTTCATCACATTTACTATAATTATGAGTATCAGGAGATTAATTTATTTCAACAAAACTTAAGGAACAAGTTGAAGGCTATGGAATACATGCTAGAAAAACCACCATCACAGGTGATGGGATTTCTTGTAGCAAGAGTAATGTTATGAGTGCTGAAAAATCTTGTTACAAGAAATCACATCACTATTGCAGGAAATATTATCACCAATGGTGGCAACTTTTGTGGCTCCTGTTCACAACCTTCGACATATTCCTACAAGTTTTGTTGAAATAAATTAATTTCTAATGTTCATAATTATATTGAATGTGAGGAAATGAATTATCACAAATTTTGTCAAAAATTTCAAACTATTTCTTTGGCACATTTGCAAAAGCTCAGCCTGATTTGGCTGAGGCTTTTAAAGAAAGTACAGTATTTTTAGAAAACTTTTTAATTTGACTAGTAAGCCAACTAAAAAGCTTTACATTCCTGGAAATTCACTTCCTGCATCAAACTCAAAGGCTTTATATTGTACTCATTTCATAAACATAAAGAAATTTAAATCTAATGAAGAAAAAAATTTAGCGTGTAATGTTTGAAAGGTCCTAAGAAAAAAAATGATTTTGTGAAAATTGTGGAAACAAACTCTCACATGCGTTGAAGATCTATCTTGCACACAAATTTATTTCCCCCAAAATGATCTTTTTCTCCAACTTTTGGATACCTAAGAAGATATTCATACATTCAATTATGAACATTCTACTAGTTATATATATATATTACTATCAGCGTACCCATTGCACCTCATTTAGGTGCAAGTGCTAGTTTATTCTTTTTTCTATGTCTACTAAATGGCTTTTGAATGGTGGCAACATTGGCAATGATTTATGTTATAGTACATATTTGATTGTTTGAGTTTAGATTTTGATGATAGGATTTGATTGATAGTGTTTCATGTTTGGATGATTTATATTATACAATTAAGTTGAGGTTTTTTATTGCTCCACTCATTTTCTTTCTAAGATCTGATAACACAACAGTTCATGGATCATATTAAAGACAACTCACATGAATAGTGCTTTTAGGAATTTGCGGCTTACAAAGAAACAAAACTGACATGGACTGTGAAAATTCATTCCAGCAATTTATGGTTTTCTTTGATATGAATCACTTAATACATGATACTTCTATTTTAGTAGATAAAATGTTATTCATACATATCCATTTCAATACAATGGCCTAGAAAATAGATATTATTGAGGTTTAGAATGAAACATATCATGATCTAAAGTATGATGACAATTCATATGTTTTAAAGTGAGGGTTGTCATTCAGCATTGCAGTTTTAAAGTTATAATTTTATGAAAAAGAGCTCCTTAAAATATTTCAAAAGGGTTAAATGTGAGGAACTTTTAGGAGCAATTCATTAGTAGATGCTCTTAAAGTTTGAAAAAAATTGCTTGCAATAGTCTATGCAAAAAAATTAATTGATTTTTTTAAAACAATAATTAATGGTTTAAAATGTAAACTTAATATTAATAGTAAATAAATTTAAGTCTTTAATTGTTTGTGCCTACATATTTGGAGTGCCTTATTTGAAGTGTAAATCCATGTCACTTGTAGTCTATATTGTGGCAAGTGTAAGGCTCTGTAACGCCCCACCAAGAAACCCTAGAGGAATAGACTAACATTTCCAAAAAAAAATTAAAAAAATTTAAAACTATTAGATGAACATTTTATAACATTTGATGAATAAAATTAAACCATAATGCACAAGCGGAAGACAACTACTAAATTTTCCCCTAAGGTTACTCAATGGTGTTACTTTACTTTCCTTAAAAAGTTAATTAAATTAAATCTATCTTACTAACATTTGAAACCCATTTGAGCTTAACCATGATAACATTTAAAATAGTCTGACTGCACAAAATACTAGAACATGAAACTATTTTGCATTTAATTAACTTCTAAAACTAAAACCATTGAATAACCATAACAATAGTTTCTACAATCATGTAAGGTAAGGATTAAAGTACAAGTACATATTCAATTTCATAGCATCAACATTCCATGATCCAACATAAAACTTATCATCTATACCTTAATTCACTAATATCAATATTACATCCTAATTACAACATCGTTCATCATGATTACATCATAGATACATCATTGGCCTCAAAAGCATATACATAATACATTTACATCAGGTTTAAACATACACATAGTAAGATAGATGAAAGATATCTACACCCAAACCACCGAGATGACCATATCCAAGAGAAGCAACTGGAAGATGCACGAAGCCAGACCACGCAGAAAAAGGTCCAAAATCCTTGATGGAAGAAGGCAACTACCAACGGACCATGTGGAACCCGAAGGACCACCCCTGTGTTAGGAAATAGACATAAGGCCCTCAAGCACACAACAAAGGATAAACAAAACATCGTCTAAACACACTTCCATCAAAAAATCACAACAAACAAGGTACACATAGATGAAACTAAAAACATGAATACTCCAAATGGGTATACTCCAGATGTTGTAACCATAGAGGAAGGACTCTAGTACTCACAAGGGAAGAGTGTCATCGCATAGCTTGATATGGGTTATCTTGGTAGGTCTCCATAGGCCCCGACCCCCATCCTGGGTTATCTTGGCAGACTCTCCCGACCCACGACCCCCATACAAGTCTCATGGGGAACCAACATACCTTTAAAGAGGACACAGAAGTTGATCTTGCCATTCCAAGCCTTCCATACCTCATCTTGACCCTAAACGAGCACTCAAGCCATGAGCAGGGCATCCATTATCTTGTTTAATGTGTTTAAAACCCAACCCCCCAGTTCATTAATTAGGTTATCACTTATTAAGGAAACTTCCAATGGGTTATCCTGGAAGCCACTTTGGGCCCCAACCCCCACTTGGAAACCACTCCCCCTTATGACACAACATAATCAAAACCAACCATCACCAAATAAATAATCATAAAATAATCTCATGATTCTCATAAAAAGATCGGAAGCACCATAGACCAAATAATGAGATCCAACCAAAACTGGAATTACATCACATCTCAACCACATAAGCATCAAATACAAAAGCTTCCATCAAAGAGCTCAACATAGTTCAATCCCATAAGAAGAGTAATGTTACAATGCGAAAAGATAGATAAATCACCATAGCCATCCATAAGTAAAGCCCACGCAGAAAAAAGAATGTGATATTACTGACAAAAGAGATAAGGCTCAAAGACCAACCTCTGGAGTCCCAAAAAAAACATTCGAGCCAAAACAACATAAATAACAAAAAACCCTAACACCTATTGGTTTAGGTTGCTTAAACAATAAAGATCAAGGGTTGATTTAATTGAACATCAAAACAATGACCACTACTAGAAAAGAGGAATAAACTAACAACTAAATAAGGATTCATGAACATGCATGAATTAAAATGAAATACATCACATAGATTATTATTAAATTAACTTCACTAAATTGTTTAACATCATTTAATAAAACATATACCATAAACACACACATATGTCTTCAATTATTTATTTACCAATATAAGAATATAACTAATTTTATAATTAAATAAAATAACTAACCAATTTAATTAACCAAGCGAAGTTTAATTAAATTTTCCTATTAACAATTACCTAAATTCATGCTTCCGGAGAGGAAATCCACAAAAATCAAATTTAAAAGGAAAAGCAAAAAGCCACTAATAATTAAATTGTCGACAAATTAATTTAATAATAATAATCGCTGACAAATTGTACTAGAAATTCACTTGGCAAACTAGTTTAATTTTAGGGCAAAAAACTCATAATAATCCAATAATTTTAATTTATTAACAATTTTAATAAAGATTAAATACTAAATAAATCATTGCAAATAATATATAGCATGGTCAAAAAATTATTGCAAGGCATATTTAATTTTTAAAAAATTAAACTTAAAAAAAGTCGTGGTGGAAGAGCCTCCCATGTTGGGTGGTGAGGCTCCCACCACCGTGGGAGAACCCACGATTGTGGGCTCCCTCATGGGTAGGTAAGCCTCCCATGACCTATGGTGAGGAAATAACCCACAACAAACAGAAAAAAAAATATAAAAAATATAAAAAAAAAAAAAAAGAGCAGCGCTCAACCACATAGATAAAAACAGTGTCCCAAAAGAATATAAATATATTATTTTTTAAAAATAAAATTCATAATTAAACTTTGTAAATTAAAAGTTTATAGAGATCCAATAATAATGCAATAACAAATTCAATTTCTAATGAATTTCTCAAGTTGACAGATTTTAATTATGAATAGAAAATTTATAATAGAAAGCTCTAGAAAACAATAAAGCAATAACAGGAAAATAAATAAACAGAGAGAGAGAGAGAGAGAGAGAGAGAGAGAGAGAGAGAGATATATATATATATATATATATATATATATATATATATATATATATATATATATATATATATAATTGCAGAGACTTAATCAATCAAACCCCCAAACTCTTAGGTGAATAAATTAAAATAACAAGTTCCATTGAAATCACAATCATCAACAGTTAATTCTCACCCAAATTAATTGAAAATTCTCATAGACTCATTCAGATTATTGAATGGATCCATGCATGCGAATTTGCAAGATGGGTTCATTCAATAATCTAAATTCAAACAGATTATGAAGAGACAATTTCATTGATAAGTAGGAGGTATTTTCTACAACAAGTCAAACTATGATATTGCTATCAAGGTTCAATTGTGTAGTTTTTTTAGTCAAACTCATTGACCCATGTTTCATGAGTGGTGGTTCACAAGAACCAATCTCCCATGAGAATGAATGGTCCACTTAGCACTCATTGCATCTAGGTGATGCTCATAGGGGTGAAGCATTGGGACTTCTTGAGAGGTCACCCATCTGAGTACTACTCCAACTCAAGCACGCTTAACCACAGAGTTCCCTCTAAGGTTAAACCCACTTAGCTTGAAACCCCATTTGCAAAACCTTCAGTAAGTGTTGTGCCTTATGAACCATTCATTATAGAGCCCCTAAACCAAAACAACAATGGAAAAATGAAACCCTACCTCGAATTCGTAACGAAAAATAGAAGATCAAGATGCACAAAATCCAATCAAAACACGATCCAAGTGCATTGAATCTACCTAAAAACCGGCAGCGCATGCAAAGATCCATATTCTCCATTTCTCTGTAAAAATTCCTCCCACAAACCCCAAAAAGACATGCAAAAAGAAAAGATCCCCTTCTCTGCCCATGTTTCCTGACAAATAAAAGTTTCCTCCAAATTCCACTTGTCGAGAAAATCAACTTGCTTTTCCAGTTATTACATCAATTTTAATCCTCAAATTTTAAATTTCCATTTAATTAATAACTTTCCATTATTATATTTACTTATTAACTTTTCATGATGATATTTATTATATAAACTAATCTTTTATCTTAAAAATAATAAATTAATTTATTAAATATTCAAGATTATATTATAATTTAATTATTTAAACATTAATATTAATTTGTTAATTAATTAACAAAGCACTATTATGTAAACATATATATTTATTTTATGTAACACACACATGTAAATAAATTTAAATAAACTCAACTCAAATTTTAATTAAACCTTAGATAAATTAATAATTAAAAACTACCAAAAAAATAAGACAATAAACCCACACACGACACATACAACAAATTACACCCAAATGCATCACAAACACATACTCACATGCAACATACCAAGGTTGTTAGGTTTTTCCTAAGTGACACTTCGATCGGGTTGACACAAGACCAGACACATTGCTCTAGTGTCGAGCAAAGGCTAGGGTATGAACATTGAGCCTTATGCTATCTCCCACAACTTCCATTGGGATTATGTAGGCACACTCAGACCTGAGAACCAGGTGGAGTCGATGCCTTGTACCTGCAACCCTGCATCACCGAGAAGAACATATATATGAACAACATACATATAACCAACAATTACACACACTAGTGAAGGGGAATTGTGACTTTTTGTGTCTCTCTGAAGTGAGTGATGGAAGATCACCCCCTCACACCTCATACAGAATCAAACACATGAGATGAAATCTAACACATAATATATTTCATAAGCTAAGCAAATATGTCAATCCATGGTTCAATACACATAAATAAAATCTAACATCTAATCATCGATAAAGATAAAGTTCAAAACCAATATATATCAAATCAAAACATCATAAAATATCTCAATCAAGAGGAATTCAATCATCAATAAGGAAGTCAAAAGCACACATGAGATTCATTAGCATCTAACATAACTATCATAAGAATGATTCTTGTAGGGGCATTACATCCTCTCCCCCAGGGTTCAACTTACTTATGGAAGTTGCAAGGCTAAGATGGGAACACAAGAACGTGTTAGTCATAATACTATATTAAATAATACTAAATCTTGACTTTTCTTTTGGAAAATGTAGTCCACATAATCACTCTAGTAACGCAAAGAATCACCCTCTAAATAAACTATCTTAACATAATTATTTTCTTCCTTTCCTAACTCAAGTACAATAGTATTCAACAAATTTTTCCTTCATATTCCTCAATTACTTGAAATAAATGTGCTACATGAGAATTACAACAAGATACATCATCTTTCACTACCTAGGTTTAGTATACTAATTGTAATGCCCACCAAAATGCCCTAGAGAAATAATCTAAAATCTACTAACAAATGGAAATAAAAAAAAATTTAAGCATCCATTACCTCTATGTTAACATTAACATACATAAGCACAACATTAACTATTCACAAGATCACATATACTAACATGAACATTGTAGACATATAAAAATGACCATATTCCTAAATGAATATTTTATGTTCATTTCTCTATTTAATTAAATCCAATTTAATTAAATTACCCGCATTCCTCTATTTAATTAAGTAAATTACTTAATTTATTTAAATGAAATTCACTATACCATTTAATGAATAAATCATTTTATTCAATTAAATCCCTCTAGCAAATTTTAATTATATTCAAATTTAATTAAATGGTTATCCTAAATTAAATAGATCTAATTTATTTAATTTCCCCAAATTGCAACCAAATTGAATTAAATTACTTTATTTCGATTAAATCCTATTATCCCCCCATCCACTTGCAAAATCCCAAACCCCTTTCTAATCCCTTCTAGAATCTTCTAATCGCTTCTAATTAATCTAACCCCTCCTCTAAACTTTGTCACATCCCTAAGCAAAAGGGAAGTCACTTCTCAATGTCTCAAAGTCTTTGATAACCATTAAAGGTTAACCCAAACCCTCCTACATGGTTAAAACATTTGTTTTGACTCAACCTCTACCCAACCCAAGGGTCTCATCAGGCCTTTAATGCTTTGACCATGATTATCTCTTAATCATTTGCACAAAGGTTTATCCTTGGATTAACTCTTAATCCAGTGGGTAACCCTAACTTAGACTTGACCCTTAGCCTCTAGATAACCATGAGGTCTTCTCAAGCATTCAATGCCTCCAACCCCTTCTTTCAACCCAATCTTATGTTGACACTTGTCACCATTTCATTGGTGCAATTTGCAAACATGGATCCCCAACTTTCAAATTCAACCCTTGATTAAACCATTCAATCCTGACCATCCATTGCCCTATTTTGACTATAAATAGAGCTCTCATTCCTCCATTTATAACAATCATCCTTCAAATTTGTACCATCACACTTATGCTCAAATTCTTTCAAGCTTTCATATCATCTTTATGCTCATCATTTAGCCTCTTTTAGATCAGAATTACACTAAATATGCATGTTTAGAGTAATTTCTTTATCATTTTAGCTCAATCATAGACTAAATATAGAATGCCAGGATAGTATTCATACTAACCTTGTCATCTTATCATCTAGTTTATTGCATTTCTAAGATCATGCATAGCTTAGCATCCATTTCATACTAAAATTTACCAAAGCATCTCTCGTTCTCATATTTGCCATCCCTAAACCATTTTGCTCGGAAATCTGAGAGCAAAAACGTTGGTTTGAGGGACATTGTGAGATAGAGAACCATGGGACCCTCCTTGGGAAGCTGAGTAATATTACGTTACTCCATAGCTTGCACCAAAAAGTCCTGTGTGTGTGTGGACTAGTATTAATCATATTTTCACATTTTAAGTTTTATAAGCCCACTTTTCCACCATACATTTCTGGTGCCCACCGTGTGGCTAGACCCCAAATAACAAATCGGTTTTTCAAATTAATGACTTTTGCAGGTCCACGGGAAACAGGAATCGACGCATCGACAACATATCTTAGCGCATCCACCTAACAGTTTAGCGCTTCTAGCCTACTGTTTAGCGCGTGGGGTCTCTTCTATAGCGCGTAAAGTCATTCCTTTAGTGCATGATTTTATTTTAAAAAAAATTTCCTGTAGGTCTCGACGCAAGCAAAACACAGAGTAGCACATAAAATAAATAGAATAGCGCATCTGATCCACAGTTCAGCGCTTGTAGTCCATCATCCAGTGCGTACGGTTCCAACATTAGCGCATCAAATTCAAACTTTTCCTGTAGGTCCAAACAGAGCGACAGAATAGCGCTTTCAACGCATAGAGTAGCGCATTCAGAGAATAGAGTAGCGCATTTGTCCTTTATTTTAGCGCATCAAACATATATTGTAGCGCATACAGTCTGTTTTGTAGCGCATCAAAGAGCGAAATAAGAAAAATAATTGTTGTCACCGAAAGTTCGAAATTAGACTTGTAGAAGTCCACTGAGATATCTAACTGTTTATTTTGTAGGTCTCTAACAATTTCATTCCAGATAGGAGCTTCATCTTCGGATTAGAATAGTTAGATTTTTACTAACTTATCTAGGTTAGTTTAAAATTTAATTTTCTTTTTTATAAAATTGAACTCACCTTGTTTTTGGGCTATAAAAAGAACCACTATCAAAAATTTTCTTGCTTTCATAGGAGAAAACCTATTTTTTTGGCTGTAAAAAGAACAAAACAAAAATTTCTTTTTGCAAAAATAGAGCTATAAAAAGAACCTCACCATCCTTTGGTGTATAAAAGGATCCATCTTCAATTTTTGTACCAAGGAAAGAACCTCACCTCAAAAGCTTTGTTGCAATCAAAAGAGGGAAGTTATTCCCCTTTTCCGATTTTCTTTTGTTGACCAAATCGAACCTTTTGCTTTGTTGAGCTGGTTATTTCCTTAGATTAAATAATCATTGCTTTGGGGAACTAAAAGGAACACCATGCTTTTCTTGGAGCAACATCTCCTAGTAGAGGTTAGCAAATCACTGAATTGAAGGTTTAAAAAGAATTTTTGATTGCTCTGTCTCGAAAGTGGAAGGAATATGCTCTCCCCTTAACTGGGTGATCAAAAATCCAGACCACTCTTACAACTTTCAGTAATTCAAGCATTTACATCCTTTAGCAGGTCTGCCTTCCTGAGGAGTTGCAATCAACTCTTAAAGCCGTTTATGACCGGTGTGAAGGGAACGACCTAAGTGGGGAACGACTTTGACACCAAGAATTGCAACCCAATATAATCAAATGTGGAAAGTGATGAAAGTCCTTTTTCAATGGTTGCACGCAGTGATTAGCCTTCCCCCAGTATCCTTGAGATAAATAAAGTATTTGTTCTAAAGGTTGGGAAGCCTCCTGAGGGAGTTTATCACTGACGGCCGAACAGGAAGCCTGATTACGAACCATAGAATTAGAAACTTTGAGCCGAGTCAGTAACCAGACATTTGTAACATCATAGTGCAAGGGTGGGGAAGAATCCGCCCCCAAGATTACTCACCATATATCTCCCAAGATAACTACTCAACTATGAAGCAATTCACTTTGGGTTAATTTCTGGCAAAAGGAAAAAAAATAGGCGCCCTCTAGGGGGTGACACGGTTGTTTGAGCTGACGGAGTATCGAGACTAGTGGGCTATGATATTATTTATGACCCTTGATTAAAGAGTCTTTCTGAAGTGTATTACTTATATCCAAACCTGTTAAAACATTGGGGATTTGAACACATCCTCGCAAGAACATACACTTTTTGTTAGATTAGGCAAAATGGTTGTACTTTTTGTGTCGTGCTTGCGTTTATTACTTCAGAAAATCATCCATCACACTTGAAAAATTTCACAAACAAAGTTTCTAAATTCACACAAAAATTCAATCAAGGTAGTTTAGCGCATAAGAGCAACATCTTAGCGCGTGAAATACCTCTGTTAGCGCATCCAAACCTCAAATTAGCGCGTGGAGTTAAAACAGTAGCGTTTCAAATCCAAGGCAAAATAGTGTAACATCTTTTGGCGCATCCGCAACACAGTCTAGCGCGTAGAAGTAACATCTCAGCGCGTAGGAAACCAAAATTAGCGCATACAGTCTAAAGGTTAGCGCGTGACAGGCCCAGTGTAGCGCGTAGCTTTTTCAAACAAATTCAACAACAATTTTCAACAGTCCAAACTTTAGCACGTGGCAGCAACAGCTTAGCGCGTGGGAATCAAAAACTAGCGTATCTAGTCTAGAAGTTAGCGCGTAGAAAGCCCAGGCTAGCACATAAACTTTTTCAATTGTTAGACCACAATTTTCAATAGTCCAAACTTTAGCGCATGTCTAGGGGCAGCTTAGCGCATGTTCTTTTAGCGCATCTATTAAATTCAGTAGCGCGTGTAGACTCTGTTCTAGCGCGTGATCCAAACACAGAAAAACAAAGAACAAAACTTGAAAATTTTCGAAATTTCAAAATTTTTTTTTAGAAGCCTTTTGCATCAAAAACCATTTTTCCTCAAAAAACAAAGTGACAAAACAAATTATCAAACCTATTTCTTAAGCAAAATTTGTGTCAAACAAAGTTGTCAGAATCCGAAATGAATCGAGCAATAGAGGATGTCTTTCCTATCATAATCCGGAAAATTTTCATCATCAGTATCAATCAAATCCTTTACCATCTTACGGATTTTTATCTCCAAAACACTTGTTTAGAATTTTCAAATTGTCAAATCCAGTTTCCAGATCGGGAAGCTTTTATCCATATCATTTGACACACTTTGTCGTGAAGGGACATCTAAACCTTCACTCTGATAAAGTAAGATTTGAAATTTCTCAAACAGGAATCAACTAAATCCAAACAAATCAAAGGAAACCATTGATCACTCATGCATGACTAATCCCCTTATTCTGAGAAGAAAGAACCTCTATCATAACATCACGTTGAAGAAACAACAACCTAGTTTTGCCAAATTCATCAAGAAAAATAAGTTTTTATACATCAATCGTCAACTCTTCAAATCTCATCGGGTATTTCTTCATCACGTCAAACGTTATATCCAGAACAAATCTAGCGAATTTGACAAAGAACCCCTGAAGACAAGAGCATACTGTCAAAAGTCTGCTTTTAATCAAAAGATAAACCGTGGAGGAAAGATCAATCCAGCATTCTTGCCCGACGAGTGCATCACGTATAACACATCTCGACCAGAACCACCAACACCTAAGCAACACATCAATGAGTCTTTTGTCCTTTTCATCACTGAGAGTTTCTACTAAAATGCCTGTCACTCGCTCTCAAAGAAACAAACAAAACGAGACACACGCAGAATCAAGTATGAATCACAGATTGTCAAATCCTTTTGAAGTTCCACCCTCGGAAGAGCCTGAAATTACTGACGCAATTCTTCAGGAATGTCAAGAAAATCCTTCATTCCAAAAACTCATAGAAAATGATAAAGAAAAGTATCTGCTCATGCTTACGAGTAAAGGCGTTAAACTTCCTGAAGATTTCAATGCAAACGTCTTTCAAACCAGGTCTCAACAATATACATATCAAGAACAACAAAGAGAAGAAGAAACTCGCATACCTGAGCAACATATTCCAGAGCAACGTATACCAGAAATGCGTATACCTGAGCTTGAAACTCCAGAACAACACATACCATTTATCACACCCTTTCAGTTAAGAACAAACACGAGGGAAGAATTCATCCCTCGACAAGATAATGCGCCCTTGGTTGCTCTTACTCAACAAATGCAAATGTTGCAAAGACAAATACAAGATATGCAACAAGGGACAACAGTGCGGTATTCTATAAACGAAATCTGTCCTTATCCATTTGACAGGAGATTAAACATGGTACCTTTTCCTCCAAACTCAGATATTCCCAAATTTGATAAATATGATGGGAAAAGTGATCCTCGGGATCATGTTCGAGAATTTTGCACCATGAGTCTTGAATTTTCTCAGGATGACACTTATCTGATGAGGTTATTCCCAAGAAGCCTGGGAGGACAAACAATTGCATGGTTATCCAAGATTACACCACCCGTTAGATCATTTGACGAATTGGTTAACAAATTCATCACCCACTATTCTTACAACATCCAACATGCCATAACCATGCTAGATGTTTGCAACACCAAACAAAAGAACAATGAAACATTCATGTTGTTCCTTCAGCGTTGGCGATGCATGGTATCGCGATATCCTCGAGATATTCCTAAAAAGGAGAAAATGGAAATCTTCATAGACAACTTAAATGGCGAAATGAGTTATAGACTCAAACTTCAATGCATACCATCTTTCGCCAAATTGATTGAAAATGGCATTCAAGTAGAGGAAGCTTGTGTCAAAAAGGGAACACTCAAGTTCTACAAGGAAGGAACCAACTCATCAAATTACAATAATCAGAACAATGCCAACCTTGACAAATCTCGATTTTGGACTCAAAATAAAAACGAAGGTAACAATGAATCATATGATCCCAAATCTAAACAACCAGTGCTGGCATTATCTAGAAATCCTCAAAATTCAAAAAATCTTACAAATGCTACCCCTAGTGCCAACACATATGCACCAAACAATGATCAAAGGCAACTCAACACGAACAATGCCAACGATAATCAAAGCAAAAACCTGAATCCAGGGCCTAACAACAATTCACACAACAACACCAACAATTTCCAAAAGTGTATCTTCACACCACTAGGACAATCATTAGAATCTGCATTCCGAGAACTTTTGGCAAACAAGATTCTTTCTTTGTCTCCAATCAACAACTATCAGCCTCCAATCAAACCACCTTGGTGGAATGATTCACACTATTGTGATTTTCATCGCAACAAAGGTCATATAACAAACGAGTGCATGAGATTGAAACACATAGTACAGGATATGATTGATCGAGGTGACTTAACAGTGGATGGTCTCAAGACCAATAGTGATCACGAAGCCTTCAAGAATCCTCTCCCAAATTACAACAAAGATGGAGCATCAACTTCAAATGATACACGCGGAGCTCATGTTAATCACATCTACAACAACACAATCAACCACATATCAGCTGAAGACCATCAAGTCAATGTCATAACCATTCGAGATCGGCATGATCATGAATCCGTCAATGTAACAACCCGCACTCAGAAATATGTCTTGAAAGAACATACGGCACCTACAACTGCCACACCAACACTCCAATATGACTTGGTTAACCAACTACGCAAGACTCCAGCTCAAATATCTATCCTGGAATTATTGAAACTATCACCAAAACACAAAAACATATTGGAGCAAGCACTTTTAGAAGCAAATGTACCTCACAATCTGGATACAGATAGATTTCAAGCCATGGTCGCCCATACGATAGAACCTCATAACCTCACCTTCTCAGAGCAAGATAATACTTCCTTGAGCCATCCGCATAATACTCCTCTCCATACTGAAGTCATTGTTTGCAAGCACCGGGTAAAAAGAGTCTTGATAGATGGAGGAGTCGGGCTTAATATATGTACTTTAAAGCTTATTCGTGTACTAGGCTTCTCAAAAGAATCTATTGATCCTTGTAAAAAGATTACCATAAAAGCATATGATGATGAGGAAAGGTCCTCTAAAGGAACTGTGATAATACCTATTCAAGTGGGACCAGTGCAAAAGGATACTGTATGTCAAGTCTTAGATATTGATCTCACCTACAATATCTTGTTAGGACGACCCTGGATACATGAAATGCAAGCAGTACCTTCTACGTATCACTAGTGTGTCAAGTTTCCTTATGATGGACAAGAAATCTCCATATCAACTGATCATAATCCATTTCAACATTGCAACGCAATGGGGGCAACCCAAGACAGTTTGGTTCCTCATAATAGAGAGAAGCAGCGATCCTTGACATCAGATCTACAACCAGCAAAACCCAACTCCTTGTTTAAAGACTTCAAGCAGAAGATGCAAATTAAAGACCAAGGCATGGGAGAATACTCTTTGGAACCTTTATGTTTGGCCAAATTGCCAACATCACCTAGATCCCATGGTTTACCTACTACATCAACACATCTGGCCACTCAACCCATCACTAAATTTGATGGTACCTTCATCCAATTGGGTACTCCAGCACATGAATCAGAAGACAAAGACATCCTTAGCTGGTTATACAAAGATGAGGAAGAAGATCATAGAGCAGCCGCTATGGACATTGTTCTACCGACACACCTATATGGAAAAGGATATTTAATCATGAAACAAATGGGATATGGAGGTAAAGGACCTATTGGAAAGCGTAAGGAAGGAGTCACGGAACCTATAGATCTTCCTTCACAACCTAGTAGAAACAAAGCAGGATTGGGTTCTAAATTCACATTCCTATTAAAATGGTTGCCACACACAACTGCAAAGCCTCAATGGAAGGTAAAGAAGAAGTACAACGAAGACTCCTGGCAGGAAGCACTCTTTGAATCAGCAGAAACAATCCGCAAGGCACGAGAGCGTCAAGATCAAAAGTTGCATCAGGGAAAGCTTCTAAATCATAAGAAGGCCATATCTGCAGCAGTAGCTCATATTCAAACACCAATGTCTCAAGAACAAATCATATCCTCATAAGAAACCATCATTCCTCCTCGAGGAAGAACAATCTATGAACAAATCCAGCAAGTGGAAGACGAATCGGATACAGAATCAACACAAAATATCAAAATAGTATCCATCATCAAAGATTTGTTTTCACCATACAACATACCTGTTTGCAGCACAGACAGAATCTGGGATGATGCCTATGAGACAGATTCCAATGAATATGAATGGGGTACCTACTCCGATGCTACTACAAATATCCCAGATGATACTGATTCCATATCCATTTCTCAAGAAGAACATAACGCAGAAGATAGACCTCTTGAATTTGGACCACAAAATATTTATGACACTAAAGAAAGCGAACAGAAACATTACGAACAAGTCTATGGACCTCGATGAAACCCTGGGCTACTCTACAACCACAAACCATCACAATGAAAACTCTGTCCTCACACTTACGGTAGCAGAACTGGATCCACCCAATGATTCTTTACCACTTGTCTTTCCTGACCTCATCGACTGGGATGAACCTGAAACCCATGATATACCCATTTTCCCAGATGATGAATCTATTATACATTACCTATGTACCGTAAATCCAGAAACAGGCTCTACCAGTGAACAAAATAACGATATCTGTCCATCAGGGAGTGCCAAGTCTCTCAGTCACAAAAATGAACCAAATAAAGAATCTGATGCTGAAAACCAGTCAATGGCAGCTCTAGATCCCAAAAAAGTAAAAATAAAGGACGCATCTAAAGGTGAAAACCTTTTTAAGGCACCTAACGATGGGAGACTTGACACTCTTCCTGAATATTTTCATGAGTGATCACCCATATTGATTGAGCCCACTCAATCAATCAACATTGGTACCACAGAAGCAGCCAGAAACATACACCTTGCAGAATCTCTGATAGAAGAAGAAAGATAGGCCTTCATCATCTTCTTTAAAGGACAGCAAATTAACTTTGCTTAGTCATATGCTGATATGCCCAAAGTCGATCCACACTTAATCATGCATCACTTGTCCATTTCTACAGGAGTCAAACCAGTCAAGCAAAAGCTACGAAAGATGAATCCACAGGTGGCACTCATGGTCAAAACTAAACTGAAGAAACTACTAGATGTCGGATTCATCCGACCCATTGATTATGCAAAAAAGATTTCCAACATCGTTCCAGTGTCAAAACTAGATGGTAGTATCAGAATATGCACTGACTTTAGGGACGTCAACAAAGCTTGTCCAAAAGATGACTTTCCTCTGCCCAGTATCGATATAATTGTAGATCTCACAGTAGGCCATGCAATGCTCTCATTAATGGACGGTTTCTCATACTATAATCAAATCAAAATAGCTCTTGAAGATCAAGACAAAACAACATTCACCTGTCCTTGGGGAACGTACTATTGGAATGTTATGCCTTTTGGCTTAAAGAATGCAGGAGCCACTTATCAAAGAGCAATGACAACAATATTCCATGATATGATGCACACATTTATGGAAGACTATGTGGATGATTTACTAGCTAAATCCTTCACCAGAGCTGAACATCTCGGCATCCTAACAAAGATCTTTGATCGATTGCAGAAATTCCAAGTCCGACTCAACCCTAAGAAATGTGTCTTCGGGGTTACATCAGGTAAATTACTAGGCTACATAGTCTCAGCTAAAGGTATTGAAGTTGATCCAGCAAAGGTCCAAGCCATCATGGACATGCCACCACCAAAGAATATCAATCAACTCAGATCTCTACAAGGACGACTTCAATCAATCAGGCGATTCATCGCTCAACTAGCAGATAAAAGTCTGCCATTTAACCACTTGCTACACAAAAATGTACCGTTCAGATGGGAGACTAAGTGTGCAGAATCTTTTTACCAAATTAAACAGTACCTGATGAATCCACCAATTCTAGTACCACCAGTCGCAGGAAAGCCACTTATTCTATATATCTCAACAACAAATATATCACTGGGGGCACTATTGGCACAAGAAGATCAACAAGGAAAGGAACGAGCTATATACTACATCAGTTGGACATTGAATGGCTATGAACTCAACTATGCATTCATTGAAAAGGCTTTCCTAACAGTGGTCTTTGCATCTCAGAAGTTCCGACATTATATGCTAGCACACACTATAAAGCTAGTGGCAAAAATTGATCCTCTCAAATATTTGCTCAACAGGGCAGCTCTCACAGGCTGATTGGCTAAATGGGTTATGATTCTCAGTGAATTCGACATCCACTACACAGAAAGACGAGCCATCAAAGGACAAATGATTGTAGATCAACTGGCTGAAGCTCCACTACCAGAAAAACAAACCATGGAGATTGAATTTCCAGACAGGGACGTTCTTGCTCTTTCTTCAAAACAATGGACCCTATACTTTGATGGATCCTATACACAACATGGTTCAGGGGCCGGCATTCTATTCATCACTCCTGAAGGACACACTATGCCAAGATCATATAGGCTTATGTTTCCATGCACAAATAATGTGGCAGAATATGAGGCATTAGTTATAGGCATCAAAATGGTTGTTGAATGGAAAATCACAGAATTAAAAGTCTATGGAGACTCACAACTAGTTGTTAATCAAATCAATAACAACTATCAGACAAAGGATGACAAGTTACTACCCTACAAACGGATGGTGGATGACTTCAAACAATATTTTGTGCATGTCACCTTCGAACGAATACCAAGATTGAACAACAAAGCAGCTAATGCAATGGCTACTATCGCTTCACTACTACAAATTCCAGAGCAACAGAGTTGTTATGGGTTCCTGGTAGAGCAACTGTTCTCCCCCGCCTATGACCACTCTGAATCCCAGGTTATCTATGCCTTGACCAGTTCAGATTCTCCATTATATGGACCAATATACGACTATCTCAAGCATAATATCTTACCCATTGACCAATCCCGTAACCAAAAACGTAACTTTATCCAACAAACTTCCCATTATACCCTTACCGCTGATACCTTATATCGTCGAGGTCTAGATGGTACTCTTCTTCGTTGTCTTGATCGTAATGATTCTGATTCGGCTTTACATGAGCTTCATGAAGGTATTTGTGGCACACATTCAAGTGGCACTACTCTTGCTAAAAAGCTTCTATGAATGGGATACTACTAGCCTACAATGGAAAAAGACTCATATCATTTCGCCAAGAAATGTCCTAAATGCCAGATCCATGGCAATCTGATACATGCTCCAGCACAAGAACTGCAACCATTCACAACATCCTGGCCCTTTTGTCAGTGGGGACTGGACCTAGTTGGCAAAATTCATCCTTCATGTTCAAATGGACACAAATTCATTATAACAGCAACAAAGTACTTTACCAAATGGATAGAAGCAGTTCCCATGACCACAGTGACGGGGAAACAAATTGCCTCTTTTATCCTAAATTATCTGATTTGCAGATATGGTATTCCAAGTTCAATCGTCACAGATAATGGACGACCTTTCAAAAACCAAGATGTACAGGAACTATGTGAAAAATTCAAAATCCAACATAGGTTTTCTACACCATACTACCCACAGGGCAATGGTCAAGCAGAAGCATCTAACAAGACAATCTTGAAAATCCTAAAGAAAATAGTAAATGATGCAGGCAAAGATTGGCACGTACAACTCAATCCAGCACTTTGGGCATACAGAACCAGCATTCGCACACCTACAGGAGCAACACCATACTCATTGGTATATGGATCAGAGGCTATTTTACCCCTAGAGGTAGAAATTCCATCTCTTAGAGTCTCTTTGAAAGGTTTAATCCCAGATGAAGAATATCGAGTTAACCGACTACAAGAACTAAAACTATTAGATGAAAGATGTCAGCATGCTTATACTCATCTCAAAGCATATCAACAGCGCATGTGCAGGAGCTACAATCATAAGGTCATTCCCAGAAACTTCAAAGTTGGTGACCTAGTTCTCAAAGAAAATCCAAGAAATCAGCAAGATAGAGAAAAGAAGGGAAAATTTGAACCTAACTAGTTGGGTCCCTATGTCATCATATCAGCCTATGGATCAGGTGCCTATCAGCTTACAACTTCAGAAGGAGATGTGCTCGATGACCCAACTAACAGCATTCATCTGAAGAAGTATTATACTTAGGTAGCCTAGTGCACGGAAAAAGCAAAAACAAACAAAAAAAAAATCAAAAAAATAAAAAAAAAGCAAAAACAAAGTACAATAAAAATAAACGGTGAAAACCTGGTAAACAGGTGCCCTTGTGAAAGAACGGCACCTCTATCTATATCCCTACCATTTTATCCATCATAACCGTTATCGGCCATCACCCGACACTTAGCATATATCCATTCAGGACATACTTAGCGTAGTCACTATCCTGGGTTATCCATCTATATCTATCATCTTACTGCATTCCACCATGGCTTGAGAATCACTGTACATAATCATATCCAGAGGCACACTCAGCTAGGGGCATTAAATTGTTCAAACACTTGCAAACATTCAAGACGTTCCAACTATTGCAAAACTCAGATACATGACATCCAGCAAACAAACCTACACTTCATCGCCAAAACTAAACAAAAATAATTCACAAAAATCTCAAGGATGGATGATTTTCTGAAGTACTAAATGTTGCATTATCACATAAAAGTCTTGACTATTTTGCATTTTGAATTTTTTCATTATTAGAATTTTCTCCTTATCTCATAAAATGCTTCAAAGCTAGAGATCATGGGGAGCTTCCAATATTTTCTTAGTCTTCTGTTTGGGAGGTGATCACTTGTACTGTGTGAATATTTGCCTCGAGATGTGATACATTATATATCACTGAAGGCCTAATTCCATTTCACGCATATAAATGATCTACTCTTGTCTGTTTACGCAATACGCACTCAGGTCGTCCTGGTTCAATTATACCTTGACGCTTGTGCTATCTTGCAAAATCAAATATCATGTAAATTTTTTTCAGGTCATTATGGTTCAATTATACCATTATGCTTGTATAAATTTTCAACATATCCAAAAATTAATAAATGCTCCATGATGATATTTACAAAGAAAGCAAACAAATGGTTATATCGGATGGCAAAAACAGAAAGAGGATGCTACCAAAAACATAGTTGCATATCATTTTACATGTTTGCATATCATTTTACAATTAGCTGCATATCATTTTACATGTTTGCATATCATTTTACAATTAGTTACAGATCATTTTACCAGTAATTACATATCATTTTACCTCATTATTACATCATTTTACATCATATCGTATTACAATAAGTTGCATATCAAAACATCCATCTCATTTTCAAGATACATCTCACAGCATATAATCGCATACATCCCGCATCGCACATTATATCATCTATGTAAACATTACATCATCATAAAGAAAGGAAATAGCTCACAAAACATGCATCCATATACACATCACATGATCAAAAATGGTGTCCCATATATATATATATATATATATATATATATATAAAATGATCCAAATGTACAAAATGTGTCAAAACTGTGTCCAGTACAATGAATACAATGCTCAACAAAACTACAACAGAGACCACGTCTCTCAAGTATGACTATCTCCTGACGGAGATGGTCTTGCTCCAGATGCACCTGCCCTTGGATCTCCAGGAGGGTCCTGTCTCGGTGGCCTTGTCACCCCTCAGCTCTCCAACCGTTACCTAGTAGCTCGAGATCAGCTGGATCTCGACTGTGTAAAACTCTACACTCGTCGGTCCCTCGGTACTGCAGCCTCATAATGTTGCCTATAATACTCTGCCTCCTGTACCCTCAACGCCAGCTCTCTCAGGGTGTCTCTCATGGGACCACCTGTCGCTGCTCTCTGCATGCTAGCCACCGTCTCCTCCACTCGCCCCCTCCGCTCTATCTCGGTATCTCTCTCAGTGGTCAACTGCGAGATCTATCGCTGATAAGTCAAAATCTATGCCTGCAGCTGCTGCACAGTAATCTGTAAGGTCCGGATCTGGGCATCCTCCATATGTCCTGGGACCCGAACCCGTAAGGGTACCTGTGCTGGAGGAACCGCACCCACTCGCCCTGTCCTCAGTGCTGGAGGTGGGAGAAAATCTGTCCTCCTCCTCTGAACTGGTCGGCTAGGCTCATCCTCACCACCGACTGCAGCTAACATCTCCTCCACTCTCCCCTCTCCACCGGCTCCGATAGCCAATCCACCTCTCCCCCTGTCTATCCTCCCCTGTCTCACCGCTCTATCTACTCCTCTATCTCCTCTCCTCACTATACCTCCTCACCTCCCTCTGGCTCCTCTACCTCCTCCTCCTTCATCATCCCCATCATCTCCATCATCTCCCCTGTCTCCCTCCTCCTCATCTGAGTCAAATGCTGGCCTCATCTCCTCAGGGTCGGAGATCCTGGCCACCGCTTGCGCTGCAAACAAACGGGCGAACTCATCTGTCATTCCCGCATCCTAGTTCTCCGGGGCATAGTCCCATATCTACCCAGCCAACCCTGTAAACTCCTCTATCGCCACCGCACTATCAATAGTCGGCCCCCAATCTGCTATATCCTGCTGCCGCCGTGCATAAAGGCACGCTCCTTGAGGAATACCCTGCTGGCGCCTGAACTATCTCAAAACTCAGGTCACCAGGAATCTCTCTATAACGTACGGGGTCCTCCCAATCAGGTACCTCGTCATAAATACAAAGGGCATCTCCGGCCCATCCTCAGCCCATACCTCACAGCCTGTATACGATCTCCAAGTGACCGTATCTATGTCGTCAAAAACCCTCTTCCAATGCTCTAGTTTGCCCAGCTTACGCTGGACAACTAGACCTCTATATCCGTAGGCATATGCTGCACCTACGGGCCTGTCCCTATCTACCAGTGGCCTTGCTACTGGAATATGCTCCCAACACCATACCTGTAATAATGTCACGCCAGCTAACAAACTACCGTAACCAAGGTATACTACCTCATGAAGGCTCCTGTACAGATGAGCCAGCATCACTGACCCCCATGCAAATCTCCGGCCCTGTGTGACCATCTCCTCCAAAACTAACCCCCATCCCACCGAGAATCCCTTTGACCTGCGATCAAGACAAAGGAATGCCCCAATGAAACCTGCTAGTACAGATGGCAGCGGTGCATAGTCCAGGTCCAAAAAATCCTGCCAGGGGATCTCATAGCCACAGACAGTATCATCATGAAATATCCAATGCAGTGTCTCTGTGCCACCCTCCTCTGACTACTCATATGGTAGAAGTGCACCTACCATAGGAATGCGCAAAATTCGATAACAGTCCTCAGGTGTGACTGTCATCTCTCCCATAGCAAAATGAAAGGTGTTGGTGTCGCTATGCCACCTCTCTACCAAAGCTATCAAAAGCCCCCGGTTCACAGTGAACCGAGGCATATCCAAGAGAGAGGTCAATCCACATCTCTCAATAATGTCCAAATCAGCCTGCGACAACCGCAGTATCAATGTCCATGGTCTAGGGAATCTCTCCCTCGACTGTACCACGCAAAACAAATTCAATATCAGCTCCCACATCAAAACAAAGATATCAAAATCAAGCTTACATCAACAAAATGAAACATTTTTCTCATCTATATCAAAGTTCAAAATCCTATCATTTCATATCAAACTTGTAAAACAACTCAAGTTATCAAACACCATATCAAAACTTGTAAAACAACTCAAGTACCAAAATCACATAAACTTGTAAAACAACTCAAGTTTCCCACCCATAACAGCTTGTAAAACAACTCAAGTTTCCAACCCATATCGGCTTGTAATACAACTCAGGCTTTCAAACACATTGAGCTTGAAACAGACCACGCAATTACATCATATTCTTATCAATATAACAGATTGATATCTATACATAACTTGGAAAATTGCTAATCAAAACAAGTTATACAAACACTCATATTGGATAAATTCATCAAAAACACGACAGGCAAACATAACAAATTTTCAAATTGGCCAAAAACTGCAAAATTTTTTAGATGCGCTAAAACAGTTATTCAATGCGCTAAAACACTCCCACGCGCTAGGCTGTCTCTCCTACGCACTAATCTATCTATCCTATGCACTAGACTCCGCCTACGCGCTAAATTTATCCCACCATGCGCTACCTAACCCACCCCACGCGCTAGACTCTTCCTACGTGCTAATCTATTCCTCCTACGCGCTACTCGTTTGGCCCTATGCGCTAGGTTAACCCTACGCACTAAACCCCCTTTCCTATGCAAACCCCTACGCCCCCTATGAGCTAGGTCACCCCTACGCACTAATCTATCCCCCCGACGCGCTACCCGACAGCTGCCCTGTGCTATTCTACCTGCACGCGCTAACCTAATAATTTTATGCGCTAGCCTATTTTTTCAGACGCAACCCCTAAAATTGACTTCGATGCGCTACTCTAAACTTCGTATGCGCTAAACTAAGCCTTAGACGTGCTAAACCGAAAAGCCCGAACTTTAAAATTCAAAAAATGACTAAAAACGACAAAATGAAAAGTCAAAAAGGGGTCAAAAATGTTGACTTACTGGTGGTCCACGCGCTACAGGTCTCCGGTACCTCCAAACGCGCTCAAATCGGTGTCTGTGATAGGGAATCAGCATTTTCTCTCGAGAGCAAATTCTCTTTCTTGAAAGTCAACAAAGCACAAATGAACCTAATTTGAGCCCTTTTCCCCTTTTATAGGAGGAAAATGAGATTAGGGTTAGCCTAATGGACCTGTAATATGGTCGCCGTCTCCCCTATACCAAAACATTTGTAATTTATCAGGAGATCAATCAATTTACACACATTATACATGCACGAAATCATACACATCATACGCAACTCCTCAAATTAAATCAACAATTTTCAACCAAAATATTGATTCATCTCCCGAGGGGGCATCACCATCAAATATTGAATCTAGGGCATCACATCAAATCAAATCTGGGGCACGACTGACAAATCATAAGAGCGACACAAAAATTGCATTTGATCATAAATCACAAAAACACATCATTTTTCTTTGAAATAATATGTGCACACACGTCACTTCAAAGAGGGGCAAAATGTAGACGTATAAAAATGACCATATTCCTAAATGAATATTTTATGTTCATTTCTCTGTTTAATTAAATCCAATTTAATTAAATTACCTGCATTCCTCTATTTAATTAAGTAAATTACTTAATTTATTTAAATGAAATTCACTATACCATTTAATAAATAAATCATTTTATTCAATTAAATCCCCCTAGCCACTTTTAATTAAATTCAAATTTAATTAAATGGTTATCCTAAATTAAATAAATCTAATTTATTTAATTTCCCCAAATTGCAACCAAATTGAATTAAATTACTTTATTTCGATTAAATCCTATTATCCCCCCATCCACTAGCAAAATCCCAAACCCCTTTCTAATCCCTTCTAGAATCTTCTAATCGCTTCTAATTAATCTAACCCCTCCTCTAAACTTTGTCACATCCCTAAGAAAAAGGGAAGTCACTTCTCAATGTCTCAAAGTCTTTGATAACCATTAAAGGCTTTCAACCTTCAACCACTAAATGTTTCAAAGTCTTTGATAACCTTTGAAAGCTTCAAACTCCCCTACCACTTAATCCCCAAAGTCTCCAATAACCATTAATGGTTAACCCAAACCCTCCTACATGGTTAAAACATTTGTTTTGACTCAACCTCTACCCAACCCAAGGGTCTCATCAGGCCTTTAATGCTTTGACCATGATTATCTCTTAATCATTTGCACAAAGGTTTATCCTTGGATTAACTCCTAATCCAGTGGGTAACCCTAACTTAAACTTGACCCTTAGCCTCTAGATAACCATGAGGTCTTCTCAGGCATTCAATGCCTCCAACACCTTCTTTCAACCCAATCTTATGTTGACACTTGTCACCATTTCATTGGTGCAATTTGCAAACATGGATCCCCAACTTTCAAATTCAACCCTTGATTAAACCATTCAATCCTGACCATCCATTGCCCTATTTTGACTATAAATAGAGCTCTCATTCCTCCATTTATAACAATCATCCTTCAAATTTGTACCATCACACTTATGCTCAAATTCTTTCAAGCTTTCATATCATCTTTATGCTCATCATTTAGCCTCTTTTAGATCAGAATTACACTAAATATGCATGTTTAGAGTAATTTCTTTATCATTTTAGCTCAATCATAGACTAAATATAGAATGCTAGGATAGTATTCATACTAACCTTGTCATCTTATCATCTAGTTTATTGCATTTCTAAGATCATGCATAGCTTAGTATCCATTTCATACTAAAATTTACCAAAGCATCTCTCGTTCTCACATTTGCCATCCCTAAACCATTTTGCTCGGAAATCTGAGAGCAAAAACGTTGGTTTGAGGGACATTGTGAGATAGAGAACCATGGGACCCTCCTTGGGAAGCTGAGTAATATTACGTTACTCCATAGCTTGCACCAAGAAGTCCTGTGTGTGTGTGTGGACTAGTATTAATCATATTTTCACATTTTAAGTTTTATAAGCCCACTTTTCCACCATACATTTCTGGCGCCCACCGTGGGGCTAGACCCCAAATAACAAATCAGTTTTTCAAATTAATGACTTTTGCAGGTCCACGGGAAACAGGAATCGGCGTGTCGAAAACATATCTTAGCGCATCCACCTAACAGTTTAGCACTTCTAGCCTATTGTTTAGCGCGTGGGGTCTCTTCTATAGCGCGTAAAGTCATTCCTTTAGCGCATGATTTTATTTTTAAAAAAAATTCCTGTAGGTCTCGACGCGGGCAAAACACAGAGTAGCGCATAAAATAAACAGAATAGCGCATCCGATCCACAGTTCAACGCTTGTAGTCGATCATCCAGCGCATGCAGTTCCAACATTAGCGCATCAAATTCAAACTTTTCCTGGAGGTCCAAACAGAGCGACAGAATAGCGCTTTCAACGCATAGAGTAGCGCATTCAGAGAACAGAGTAGCGCATTCAGAGAACAGAGTAGTGCATTTGTCCTTTATTTTAGCGCATCAAACATATATTGTAGCGCATACAGTCTGTTTTGTAGCGCATCAAAGAGCGAAATAAGAAAATCATATTATTCACTTTAACATAACACTTATCCATCTAGAACATCATCATATTCTATTATTCAACTAATCATTTACTTTCCATGCTACTAAGATAACATTAACACATGCATAACTCTATCAAATTGCATTTCATTAGGTTCATTTTGAAACACTAATCAAATGTTCCTAACACTCCTACTACCATCTATCATAAAACATCATACATCGATTTAACCATTTCATTTAGATAACTCCTATTTACTCAATAAGATTCAAGACAACCATTACTATTTTCCATCATTCATTTCATAGGATTACACATCACAATTCCATATCACGAATGCAAATGCAACACAAATACATATATGCTATCTCATTCCTTTTTCCACATAGAACTCATAAACTCATAGTACATAAAGAATATCCATTACATCAAAGAATGATCAACGATTACTTCTCCTAATCCTCTACATCATGACCCATTTCAATTTTTATTTACAAATACATGAAGATACATAATCTCTTTCACATATACAATACATCATGATGCAATGTTCCTTTTCCAAATACATAGAAATCAAAGAGAATATTCACATAATGAAGCATCGAAGAATCCACTCCACGTAAGTTGGCATCCAAGAAGAACATCCCAATGGAAGAAGGCATTCAACCACCTGACCATGTGGAACCAAATAGGAACCACCCCCCATGCTAGGAGATGACATGGGGTTCCAACTCACATGCAAGATCTAGGCTGACACCTAACAACCAAGGGACTCAACATGACAACCACAATAATGAATCACATCACAACATGAGGCTAAGGTAAATCCAATTATAAACATAAGGCCTCTAGAGGGTTCACAACAAATTAATGCTTAAGGAACTAGGACTCACATGTAGGGAAGAGTGTCATCACATTCTATCAAAGGATATCCTAAAACTCAGTCCTGACATCTTTGATACACATACGGTACCATCTAAACCTTTGAGAAAATCAATGGATTTTGGTCTATCCAGTTACCAGATCTGCCACCTCACTCTAGCTACACTAGCAATCTAGCCATGAGATGGGAAAACACACACATATTTCTTATCTTATTAGGATGAGTTACTACTACCCAACCCACCTATGATTAATTTATTATGTTATCACTTAATCATTAAAAATAACTTCTAATGAGCTATCTAGATGGTCTAGACCCCGACTCCACAACACAAGGAATCCTAGCAATCCATTCCTCATGACCTCGGCAAACTCATGGAAGCCCACTGTCCCTAACCATGCTCCTAGGCCTTAGGGTAAAACATACATCCAAAGAACATAATACAACATCATGGAGGCTCACAAATGATATACCAATATTCACAACATGCTGAGAACAATCTAACCACAATAAAGCACATAAAGCCATACAAATGGAAGAGAGCCTTCACCAAATCAACTCAAAAAAAAATCCAATCATGAGTGCAATCCATAAATGGAATAAAATCCATATCAAATCCTCTACAATGAGTCATATCACATCCCATTGGAGTCATACAATCAATCCCTCAATAGCGAGGAACTCTCCCTCTTGTTGGAGCAACACATCGCAAATGAAACACCTCAATGGTAAGGCATGAATCCTCTTATCAGAGTACAAGAAAAATAATGAATGATAAAAACACATCAAAGATAACTTTGAGAATGTCAACAGAGTCTACACATGCCTCTCGAGAAATCACAAATCCAAAAAGACACCAAAAGGGGCACAAAACTGACTTTTTAGGACCTCCGGATCAGTCCAAAACTTTTGGTTTGCAAGTTAGCACCCTTGGTATGTATGGTAGCTTTTTTGGTAGGTACCATAACATTTTGGGTGCTTATGTCATTGGTTTGGGTGCTTATGTCATTGTTCTGGGTCAATAGGCTTGCAAACTAGGTTTTAGGTCTTTAGCTCTCTGGGTAATTTTCCTAGCGCCTTGGGTACATACACCACCACCCCTAGGGTGCAGTCCAGTGCCCTTGGTATGTCCCATAGAGTTCCTGGATATTCTTCCAGTGCTATGGGGAAATATGCACAAAAAAAAAGCTAAACAGGCACACACAGCTTAAGTACCAATTCAAGTTTTCTCAGGGGTCAAAAACAACCCACAAACTAGACATAGAGGGACTAGAATAATCGCATTTCAATGGGGATAGCCAAAAAAATAGATACTAGGCTCACTGTCAAAATTTTCTTAAGAAAACCCATCTCCCATAGTGCTCAAATTGACATTTAGAGTACCTAGAACCATAGGAGACACACACAAACACCGCCACTCCTCAAAAGAACAATCACAAGGCTGCATAAGGCTCAAAAACATCCTCAAACTCAATCAAATGGTATGCCCCTTACTTTGCATAATCACAGTGACAAAAAGAGCTTTCTATGAAGCTACAGGAAGCTAGGAAACACCCAATAACAACCTAAAACCAAGGACACTCTGAGGATGCAACTATAAGAAGGTAATTAAATCCAAACACAATCAATAATACTTTCTCCACACATGGAAGAGGAAATCATAAAATATACAGAGAGGTATCACTACTAGCAAACAATCAAAATAAACTTCTTTCCCAGATTCCCCTCCCAAATCTCTTCCGTATGCTAAATTAAATCTTTCAAATTCAATCCCATTTTTCCCCCAAACAATTTCAAACAACATTCAACAAAATTGCACAATCATAGAGAAAACAATGTTTGTTGAAAATCAAATTCAAAGGTAAAATGAACCATCTTGCAATCGCAATCCAAAAGGGTTGAACATCTGAAGAAGAGAAATCCTCAACAATCTAAAGCTTCAATCCAATCTTCAATCCAAATCAAAATCAAAATCAAAATTTCCAAAAATCTATCGGATGATTAACCCGATAACATTTGCAGATTGCAATTTAAATAAAAATTAAACCCAAAACTATAGTGCAAAACCGACCAATCAGAAAATTCCAAATAACAATATAATTTACCTGCCTCACATAGTTTCGAGAAATATATTATTCACCAATATTATTTACCAACCAATTTAAAATCAACCAATCACACGCAAGGGTAGGTAAACTTTATAATATGTTCAATTAGCGATAAATAATAATTGTATAAATATATTAAATAATAATCCATTATCCAATAAAATCAAATAAATGAATTAAATAAATAAAACCATATAAATAGGGATTATCCAATAAAAATATAAAATCAAATCAACAATAAACAATAAATTAATTAATAAAATCAATAAATCAAAATTCAATAATAATTAATCATCAATTAAATAAAACAAAGCAACAATAAATAAATAAGTCTTTCACTAATAAACCAACATAAACTAATGATAAATCAATAAATAAATCAATAAATAAATCAATAATAAATAAATCATTAAATAAATAATAAATAAATAAACCATTAAACATTATATCAAAATAAATCAATTAAATTAATCTCAATTGATTAAATACAATTCTCACAATAAATAATTATCCATTAATAAAATAATCAAATACATATCCAATAATCATATTATAGGATAGATTAATCCACACCTTAATTAATAACATTATTCCATAATTTAAATTAAATAGAAAACATACACTCGCATACTCAAGCAATACGACAAAGGGAAATATCGACACAAGACTCTACCACTAACTTGCACCATGGCGCAAACTGACAAGGTAAACAACTAAGCCTAGAGTGAGTGAAAGAAACTCATGCCATCTCCAACAACTTGTCATTGGGATAGGACATGCTTAGACCTATGAAGCCAGGTGGAGTCGATGTCTTGTACTTGCAATACTGTATCCACCACTAAACACAATACAACATATATATGTTGGCAATATGTTGGATTTGGTTAAGTGTTGTCATTGATGTCAACACTATATCCCGGTTGGACCTATCCCGATTAGTCTTGGTGATCATCTTGGTTTTGGCTATGATTTTGATTCGGTATGATCAGATCTCTAGACTCAGTTTTGGATACTTATTTTGGATGGTTATATGCTTGCTATATTTTTTTGTTTCATGATTTGGTGCTTCAGTTGCTATCGCTTTTGTTCCTGGTTGGTATTTCCTGGTACCGGTTAGCTTTACTGGTAAGCAATACTTGGTGATTTGGTCAAATTATTTTGGTCCAACCTATGGAATCGGTTTCTATCATGCTGAAGGTGCTTCTTGATCATGTCCTGAGTGTTTGGTGACTTTGCATTGGCTGGCATGTTGTTATGATGGTCCTATTTGGATCTGGTTAAGATTTCTGTTATTTCACTAAGGGTTTCTATCGGTTGGCGAAGTGTGTTGGATTTTGGTCTTAGCAGAATTTTTGACGGATTTCATTGTTTGGTTACTTGATTTAGGTCCATGCTATATAATGTAAATCATAATATTGGTCTGGTAGTGGAGTGTCCTTCCTAAGGAATTAGAATGAGATACATGTGACTTAACTGCAACCTTCATCAAACCAGTTATAAGCAGCCATTATTGTAAATGATTATGCCTTCGATTCTCTATTACTGTTTGTTTTGAAATTCTTAGACTTGGTCTCTCACAAGGGTAGCAATTGATGTGATTAAGGGTGAATGTCCTTAAAAGCCAAAAAAAAACTCTATAATTAACTTCCAGAAATCACCAATATCAAAAAGCACCATTTCCAAGATACCTTTTGTAGCATTAAATGCCCTTATTTAAGACATCATTTGGGCTCCAATCCCAATGCACCCAGAATGTGGGATAAAATAATTCCTTTTAAAATATCACTTCTCACTTAAGTGAATAAAATCCTTTTAAAATTGTAAAAATGGGTTTATGGGTTTAGGGTTAGTCGACCTTGTCAATAAGGTTGATGATTTGTATTTATAGGTGACTTGTTCATGAAATTGGTATCATGGATGGTTATGACTACATTATCAGGGAGTGGTTTATGTGTGAAAAAGGTTATATCATTCAACAAATATTTGAGAAGGTTTTAGCGCAGACATATGTGCTTAACCGGAACTATATTAAGCATTAGTAGATGCTACTTTCATAGTTCATTATTTCTGGATTGTAGTCTGATGTTTATGTGAGTCAATGAGAATTATTTTTGTGATGAGTAGTGAGCTCTAGGTGGTTGGCCTGATTACAAGTGCAATCCGCATTGTAATTATTTCACATACTATTGTAGAAGTATTGTCTGATTGTAGGTAGGGTTTCCCACCATGGATTTTCCCTTTATTAGGTTTTCCATGTCAAAAAAATTGGTGTTGTGTGTACTGTGCTTTAATGTTCTATCCTTCATTGTGTTGATTTCTTTGTGCTCCGGTTCTAAGGTTATGATATGCTATAGTTATGATTTCTAATAGTAAACTGATCCACCCCCCTCTCAGTTTACTCCCAATATCATATCTGTCTAACAATTGGTATCAGAGCAAGGTCCTCTCTGCAAAAGCTTAACTGTTTGAGGAGATCCGGTGGTATTAGCATCAAGTTCCACATTCAATACCTATCAGAAGGAGAGTCCCAGATTTGATGGTACAAATTACAAAATATGGAAGGAGCGAATGAAGATTCATCTCAGATGTCTTAGAGCTGAAGTTTGGGAGATAATTGAGAAAGGGTATAAACCTCATGATCCTAATTCAGGAACACCAACACCTACTAATGAACAAAAGAGAGTTGAAAATGATGTTAGAGAAAAAGAAGCATTGTTGAGTGCCCTATTTGATGAAAAGTTGTTAAATTTCATAGAATTGGAGAATGCTAAGCACATATGGTTGAAGCTTGAAACTCTTTATGAAGGTGATCAAGCAGTAAAGATTGCAAAACTTGAAGGTTTCCGGGTAAGAAATGAAACTTTAAAGATGGAAGAAGATGAGAATATTAGTTCCTTCATGGATAGAGTGAATGAGATTGTCATGGGTATCAAATGTTGTGGCAAATTAGTCAGTGAGGATGAGATAGTGTCAAAAGTTCTGAGAGTTCTACCTTTGGCTTACAAGATGAAGGCTACTACAATCAATGAACTCCGCACTATGTCAAGTACCCATATTACCAAAGATACATTGCTTGGGAAATTAACTGCTTTTGAGCTTGAAAAACTTGGAGATCAGGGTGCTACAAAAACTGAGACTGTGTTTAAAGCATCTTCCTCCGGTAAGCAGAAGATAGATTGGAAGGAAATGTATGCTAAAGATATGGAGGATATTGAGAGAGAAGAAAGAGAACTTGAAGAGTTGGAAGCCATGATTGCTAGAAGAATTCCTAAAGGACCAGCTGGAAGTAAGTATGAAGGGAAATTCCCTTTTAAATGTTTTCATGAAATAAGATTGGTCATTTTGCTTCTAGATGCCCTGAAAGAGATGCTAGGAATCATGAAAGATTTGTAACGAGTTATAAGCATAATCTGGAATATCAGAGAAGACCTAGATTTAGAAGGAATAAGGATAAGTCATTCTATTATGTTGGTGATGATGATTTTGGTATTACTGATGATGATGATGAACCTATGAGTGGATCAGGTAATGGAGCTTCCTCGGGTAAAGATTGCCTCTTTATTTCTATCAAGGATGACTCTCTGGAACCTGTCATTGAAGCAACTCATACTGAGGAGAAGGCTTTGGTTGCTAAAATTGAACAAAAGGATGAATGGGTCATAGACAGTGGATGCTCACATCACATGACTAGTGACAAGTGAAAATTTCTAACACTACAAGAATTTGATGGCGGACTAGTCAGATGTGGAGACAACAAGACATGTAGGATCAAAGGAAAAGGAACAATATCATTGGATGGTAAGACTAATACTGATAATGTTTACAATGTTGAAGGCTTAAAGTATAATCTTTTAAGTGTAGGTCGGATGGTAGATAGAGGATTTCATTTGCAATTCAAAAATGGAAAAAGTAAGAATCATGAATAGATCTGGATTGGAAATTACTTCCAGAACTCAGACCAAAGGTAACATCTTTCATTTGAACTCCAATGACAAAGCTTGCTTGATTGCTCAGATTGATGAAAGTTGGTTATGGCACAAAAGGATGTGTCCAATAAACTTTGATTACATAGTGAAGATCAGTTCAACACAGGCTATCAGAGATTTGCCCAAGATTGTTAAACCTCATAATCCGATATATAAAGAATGTCAAATGGGTAAGAAAGTTAGAATTTCTTTCAGAAGTATATATGATAAATATAATGAAATTCTTGATCTTATTAATACTGATCTGTGTGGACCGGAAAGGACTAAAAGTTTTCAAGGTGATAGATACTTTATGTTACTTCTTGATGACTATTCTAGAATGACGTGGGTAGCGTTTTTAAAAGAAAAATTTGAAGCTCTTGAGAAATTCAAAATCTTTAAATCTATGGTTGAGACTGAAACAAGACTAAAGATAAAATGTTTAAGATCATATCAAGGCGGTGAGTTTACATCCGATGAGTTCAACAACTTTTGTGAGAGGAATGGAATTCGAAGAGAACTTCCTGCACCTAAAACTCCACAACAGAATGGATTGGCGGAAAGGAAGAACAAAACCATATTGGATCTGGCAAGGTCAATGATGACTGAAGCTAGATCGCCTAATATCTATTGGAGGGAATCTGTTAATACGGTTGTATACACTTTCAACAGAGTACACATTAAAGGTGATACCGGTAAGACTCCTTATGAATTATGGTTTGGTCATACTCCTATTGTCAGATATTTCAGAATTTTTGGAAGTAAATGTTATATTCGAAGAGACGATACATTAGGAAAGTTTGATCCTAGAAGTGATGAAGGAATATTTCTGGGATATTCTACTAAGAGAAAATCATATAGATGCTTTAACAAAAGAATGAATAGGATAATTGAAAGCATAAATATGAAGGTGGATGAGCATGGTAGTAATCAAATCAGATCATATGACTATGGACCAGAAGATGAATTTATCAGACTTGAACTAGTAATGCAACAATCAGTTTAGAACAGTGAACCAGTGACACCGGTAACATCAAAAAATTTAGTAGTGACAGATGAACAACAGAAAGAGTTAGAAAATCAAGAAAACTCAAAGACTCCCAAGTATGTGAAGCTAAATCACTTTGAAGATCAGATCATTGGAGATAAAAGGAAAGGTGTTCTCAAATTGAAATGGAATCATTTATTGAAGCAAGTAACGATGGAAATTGGATAAAAGCAATGGAAGAAGAAGTATATCAGATAGAAAAGAATATGACATGGGAACTAGTTCCTAGACCTAAAGACAAGAATATTATTGGAACTAAATGGGTTTTTAGGAATAAATTGAATTAGGAATGTCAGGTTGTGAGGAAAAAGGCTAGATTGGTTTCCAAAGGTTATTCACAGGAAGAAGGAGTTCATTATGGAGAAACTTATGGCCCGATTGCAAGAATTGAAGTGATAAGACTTTTTCTTGCATATGTTGCACAAAAGAACTACAAAGTATATCAAATGGATGTCAAATGTGCATTTTTGAATGTATATCTTGAAGAGGAAGTCTACATTGAGAAACCTAATGGACTTTCTTTATCAGAAGACAAGGACATGGTTTGCAGAATGAAGAAAGCTTTATATGGAGTAAAACAAGCCCCTAGAGCATGGTATGCTAGATTGGATAAATATATTTCAACGCTTGGTTTTAGAAAAGGTAATGCTTATAGTAACTTATATTACAAAATTGAGCATGATGACATATTGATTATTGAAGTCTTTGTAGATGATATCATTTTTGGAGGAGAAGAAGGTCTATGCATAAAATTTGCCGATGATATGAAGAATGAAATTGAAATGTCTATGATTGGTGAAAAGAATTTTTTCTTAGGTTTGCAGATTACTCAGACTGATAAAGGTATTTTCATTTGTCAAACTAAATATGTGAAGGAGTTACTTAAGAAATTTGGACTTAAGAATTCTAAACCTAATTGTACTCCTATGATAACTGGTTGCAAATTGTCAAAAGATGATGGATCCCCTAAAGTGAATCCAAGTAGATACAAATCAATGATTGGTGGTTTGCTATAACTCACACTAGACCTGATATAATGAATGTTGTTTGTATTGATTCTAGATTTCAGTTAGATCCTAGAGAAACTCATGATATTGTTGTCAAGAGGATATTCAGATATTTGGTAGGCACAACAGATTTTGGGTTATGGTATCCAAAGAATGATGACTTCAGATTATGTGTATATGCAGATTCTGATTGGGCAGGAGATGTGGATGACCGGAAGAGAACTACTAGTGGTGCATTCTTTCTTGGCAAGAAGTTGGTTTCATGGCTCAGCAAGAAACAATCATGCACTTCATTATCTACTGTTGAAGTGGAATATGTACTTGTTGCTACCAACTATACTAAGATTTTATGGATGAAATAAATGTTGAAAGATATAAGGGTAAGTTATGATGAGCCTATTGTTATTCACTGTGATAATACTGCTGCTATTGATATGTCAAAGAATCTGATATTTCATTCCAAATCAAAACACATTTCTATAAGGTATAATTAATTGAAGGAAAAGGTTGAAGCAAAGGAATTCGGATTGGTTTATATGCCTACCAAGGAACAGATTGCAGATATTCTAACAAAACCATTTCCTAAAGACACTTTTGAATAGCTCTGAGATTAGTTGGGGGTTACCAACCCTCTAAAAGAGACTTAGAGATGCAGGGTTGCATCAATCCGGTGAGCTTAATCAAACATATTTTTCTGATCTGGGTTGATGAGATGATGCTACTACTCAGGGGGAGTAGCCAGCTATTCGGTTCAGTATTTTTGGTTTGGTATCTATCCTTTGTCATTGATGTCAAAGGGGGAGTAGGTATTCATGTGAAAAACTATTAATCTTACGAGGAGAGATATTTCAGTCAATCTTTGGAGAAACATTGCAAGGGGGAGATTGTTGGCATTCCTTGGCACTTAGATGATTTTCACATTCAGTGTTGCCATGAATGCCAAAGGGGGAGATTGTTGGAAATATGTTGGATTTGGTTAACTGTTGTCATTCATGTCAACATTGTTATTCGGTTTGAGGCTATCTCGATTGGACCTATCCCAGTTAGTCTTGGTGATCATCTTGGTTTTGGCTATGATTTTGATCCGGCATGATAAGATCTTTGGACTTGGTTTTGGATTCTTATTCTGGATGGTTATATGCTTTCTATATTTTGTTGCTTCATGATTTGGTGCTCTAGTTGCTATCACTTTTGTTCCCGGTCGGTATTTCCTGGTACCAGTTAGATTTACCAGTAAGCAATACTTGGTGATTGGTTAGATAATTTTGGTCCCGCTTATAGAATCGGTTTCTATAATGTTGAAGGTGATTATTGATCATGTCCTAAGTGTTTGGTGACTTTGTATTGGCTAACGTGCTTTATGATTGTCCTATTTGGATCCAGTTAAACTTTCTGTTATTTCACTGAGGGTTTCTACCGGTTGGTGAAGCATGTTGGATTTTGGTCCTAGCGGAATTTTCAAAGGATTTAATTGTTTGTTTACTTGATCCAAGTCCATGCTATGTAATATAAATTATAATATTGGGCTGGTGGTACATTCTGATGTAATTTTTGTAATTATGGGTTTATGGGTTTAGGGTTTAGCCGACCTTGTCAATAAGGTTGATGATCTATATTTATAGGTGACTTTTTCATGAAATTGGTATCATGGATGGGTATGTTTGCATTATCAGAGAGTGGTTGTCAACAAAGGTTTGGGAAGGTTTTAGGGTAGACATATGTGCTTAACCGGAACTATATCAAGCATTAGTAGATGTTACTTTCACAACTCATTATTTTTGGATTGTAGTCTGATTTTTATGTAAGTCATGGAGACTTTTTTTTGTGATGAGCAGTAAGCTCTAGGTAGTTGGTCTGATTGCAAGTGCAATCCCCATCACAATTATTTCAAATACTACTCCACAAGTATTATCTAATTGTGGGTAGGTTTTCCCATTGTGGTTTTTCCCTTTACCGGGTTTTCCACGTCAAAAATATTGGTGTTATGTGTATTGTTCTTTCATGTTCTATCCTTCATTGTGGAAATTTATTTGTGCTCTAGTTCTAAGGTTATGATATGTTATAGTTATGATTTCTGATAGTAAACTGATCCACCCCCCCCTCCCCATCTTAGTTTACTCCCGATATCATATTTGTCTAACAATTGGTATCAGAACAAGGTCCTCTCTGCAGAATCTTAACCGCTTGAGGAGATCCGATGCCATTAGCATCAAGTTCCACATTCAATCCCTATCACAAGGAGAATCCCAGATTTGATGGTACAAATTACAAAATATGGAAGGAGCGAATGAAGATTCATCTCAGATATCTTGGAGCTGAAGTTTGGGAGATAGTTGAGAAAGGGTATATACCTCATGATCCTAATTCTGGAACACCAACACTTCTTGATGAACAGAAGAGAGCTGAAAATGATGTTAGAGAAAAAGAAGCATTGTTGAGTACCATTGTGTGGGAGAAAAAGTGACACTAAGCAAACATGCCCTAATCTCACTTTCAACCACACACTTGTGGAATACGAAAGAGCCTAGAGGTATCACACAATTGGCTACTTCTTCTTGTGGAAGAGAGAGCCACGGGCTACCTATTAGGATTTCTATTCCTTTGTTGTAATTGAAAGATGAAATGATGCAAGTTCAATCCCTAACCCCAAAGTGCAAGTATGAACTAATAACAAGATTACAGAATTGAACTTAAATGATGGAAAGCTGTAAACACAAGGACAAACAAGAATGCAAATGCGTACCCAGAGTTAAAATCTGACTGAAAATGTTCGGGACGGGGGAGCAGGCGCCACTGTCCTGATTCTGCCCTTGAAACTGCTCCGGAAACTGCTGTTTTGCACTCTGGAAAAGCTGTCAAAAATGCTGAAAATGCTGTCTGTCAGGAGGACCAGGGCGCCCAGCGCCCCTGTCCTGGCAGGACCAGGGCACCCCACGCCCCTGTCCTGGTCTTTTGCTTTGAGATTTGGTGTGTTGTTTGGTCTCCGTCTGCTTCTTCCGGATCTGTAACTTGCGGCGTCGTCCGAGTCCTGAAACCTGCACTTATATCTGAAAAGGTGTTTGGGTGGCTATACAGGGTTTTGCCTTAGTCAAACCCCCGCTTCAGTGATTTCCACCTCCACAAATAGCCAAGTTGTATTGTAAAATGTATTGTGTGTGCAGACCTAGTGTGTGTGCAAGGTCCTTAAATGCAAGAAAGCAAACTAGAGCAACCTAGAAAGTAAACCCTAATTGCTTGTAAATGATAATGTAAATGCTCTAAATCAAGATGCAAAGTAATCTAAAGCATGAATAAAGGATATATTGAAGCTTATGCAAAGACATGAAAACAACATGAAATCATACCCAACCCTCAAGGGAGGAGTACAAGCCAATCTTCAGTCGGTAATCTCCTATTGTTCTTCAATGTCTTCCAAGCCCTAAATGGATGAATGAAATTGATAAATGCTTGATAGAAGGATGTTGAATGTTGTTGAAGTCTTCAAAGATCTACTCTTTCGCTGCATAGAAGGTCCCTCAAAGCCAAAAAAATCTAATCCCTTCAAATGAAGAAAGAGAGCTCTTATATATGAAACCCTAGGTCTTAATTCCAACTTTAGGCCGACCTAGAGATTGAATATCCCGCCAATTTCTTGGGGTTAAGCTTTATTTTATGATTGGATCGTGCTCCTAAAATTTCGAGAAAAATGTCCGGGACCATGTGCACGCCGGGCGCCATGGTCCCGACAACTTTTCACCAAATTTTCAGGGCCATCGGATATGATGATTTTAGAGAGAGTCCTGAAGTTACAGGTGATTTCAAGATGTTTTGACCCCCGAAACCAAGCCCCCAAGTTCAAAATAGGACCTAATTAGCGTTTTTGATTAAATGATGTATTGGAGGAATAAAATGAAAAGGGCACACTTTAAGGAAAGGGCCCAACTTTATGATGTTGATGAAATAGAACCTTAGACCTAATTAATTTGATTAATTAAGTGCTAAAGGGGAAATGCAATGCAAAATGCAAAATGACCAAGGTGGGTGCTAAACTAGGTGTGAAATTGTACCACCCTAGCAAGTGCGTACAATTTATGACGCTACATTTAGCCCCCACTTTAGCGGTCATATGAACACTACGTGCATATGCAAGCTAAAGTACAGAAAAGTAAACATTATTTGAAAAAGGATATATCCATAAGTCTGTCGAACGAAGCCCCCAGCGGTATCTGTAGTATACAGTTAGGAACCGCACCCTACAAAACACACGTTAGATCACAAAATCACCTAATGCTTACTAAGGAAGGTGATGAAAATTTCAGGGTAGCTATATGTCCCCCCCTGTTTCGGCTTCCTAATTTTAGTGAGTTGAAACAGGGTATCATGTTTACCACTTCGAATTGTTAAAGAATATTGATGACAAGTGCTCACAAGAAGATTTGATATGAGATCAAAAACTAATGGAGAATCATTTGGTAAGAAAGAGGACTAAATCTCAATTCCAACACAACAAAGAGTGTGAGGATTTGAGAGTTCTCTAACACAAGATGAAGGATGTAAATGGAAACAAAATGCAAAGAGAAGAAAAGAAAGGAAAAAAGCATGAATACACACATTGGTGATCCATGAGAAGAATAGTGAGAGAGAAAACATGGAATTCTCGCCCCTAGATCTTGTCTAGGTGATCCATGGAAAAAGGACATGGAAAACTAGCCCCTAGAGTCTATTTAGGTGATCCATGTAAGGGAGGAAAGTGAGAAAGTCTAGCCTTATGCCGCTAGTTCCACTCAACCTCGTGCATGTGTGTGTAAGTGAGGTTAGAAGCATCTCATAGGAGTCTATGCCCGAGTATGCTACAACCTGTATATGTATAGTACAAAAGCGTGACATCTCGCTCTAAGAGTCTGTGCTCTAGTTCCGAGAATAATCACCTTGCATAAAAAGAAAAATGGAGACATCTCGCTCTAAGAGTCTATGCTCTGGTTCTGAGAATGACCCATTGCTCAAAAAGTGTAATGTTTATGTCATAAGCAAAGTAGAACAAGGATACCTACCTTCATCACAAAAGAAGATACCCCAAAAATGCAACAATGTCATAGATCCAAGCAAGAGAGTTTTGCACTCTTTAAGCAAGGATAAGATAGTTGAAAAGGGATATCTTGTAATATGTGTAAAGGAGATCCTTAGAGGAGAAGAGATCTTTATACAAAAAGACACCTATCCCCGAGAGGACAAATATAACATCTTCTAGAATAAGACAAAGAAGAGAATAAGAATGCAATACTTCCTTCTTTTGCGAGGTGAAAGTGATTCTTAATGAAGGATGACGCTCTTTTTAACCCAATTGGGAGAGTGAATTCATTATGGATGTATTTTACCAAGTGCAAAAGAGGTTGTAGTCAAGGACTTACACCTCTTGTAAGAGAGAATCCTTGAACAAACAACAACAAATGCGTACAAGGCATAACATCAAGTAATAAAGTCCACACCATCCACAAAATAGGAAAAAGTGGATCCTTAGATAAAAATAAGGAAAGATCATTGCCTCCCAAGGATAAGGACAATGAGAAGGACTTACACAATCTTCTAGGGAGAGATTTGGACATAAGAAAAAGAAGAGATGTATTAAATCACTCTTGTCCCCATAGGAACAAGAAAATTAGGCTATTATGTTGCTTCAAAAATATGATTGCACTTGAAATTGTACCATCATGAATGACAATGAGCCCCCAGTAAATGAGCTACCAATGTCACATAATGATGAGCAACATAACAGCCATTAATGTTATTTAAAGACATGATAGATTGAATGAGGTATTTGAATATGACATGCTAAATGCTCAACTATAAGTGAGATCAAAAACATGTATAAAATGATAAAAATTGAAGACGAAAAGTCACAAGAAATCTTAGAAGAGGGATGAGTGTAATTTATTAGAGCCTTATCCCTAGAGGAAAGGACTTTATGATGAATAGGAGAAAAAGATTCATAAGCGGATTTAGAAATTTGAGGGGAGTCGTAAAGAGATTTGTTCATCGCCAAGATTTCCTTATGAGGGGAATGAGAGTTGATAGAAGTAGAGGATGATTTAGTTGAAGTGAGATCATCATCACTACTAAATATAGCATTCACATTGAGAGATGGTCTTTTAGATGCTTTGGTGGGCTTGCAGGGATTATAGCCAAGTCCAAAGGCATAATTGTGAAGATTATTCTCTAGAGGAACCTTTATCCCTTGTTCATGAGCGCCACAACCATTTCCATGATACCCATGCTTAGCAAAAATGCGAAAACCACGACCATAACGATCAGCCATTTCAAGAAGAGAAGGTGGTTTTTCATAAGACAAAGAATCAAATCCTTCAGAATTAGAAGTGTGAGGAGAAGAAGTTTGAGAAGTGGCCACAAAATTATTGCTCATAGGTTCAAGTAAAACTGATTGATTTTTAGTTTCTTCCTTCTTTTTAACTTTAAACTCTCTAGGAGGAACCCTATATTCACCTACAAAGGTGGGATTAAAATCAAGAGATCCCCAATCATCTTCTGCGAGAACCTTCTCAAGATCAAAAGCCTTTTCATGTGTAGACTCAAGTCGAGAAGGATCTTCTTCAGGAGCTTTAGGCTCATCCAAAGAATTTTGATTATCAGAGGGTAATGATTCATCCATAGGTATCTTGTTTAAAGAGTCATCACTAGAAGAGGAAGGTTTAGAAGAACTCCCTTTGGAAGTAGATGTTTGCAAACAAGCCTGAAGATTAGTATCACTTATCAAGGTATATCTCTTATTGTTATAAATGAATTTAACTTGTCTATGCAATGTAGAGGGGACAGCTTGCATACTGTGAATCCAAGGCCTCCCTAATAACAAGTTGTATGTTAGATTTCCCGACATAACATGGATAGGAGTAGGCAAAGTAACAGGTCCCACTGTGATGGGTAAGGTGATAATACCTAATGAAGACTTAGCCACATTATCAAAGCCTCGAATGGGATGAGAGTCAGGCTCAATAAGGGATGTATCCACATTCATCTTATGCAATAGATTAATGCTACACACATTAAGGCCAGAGCCATTATCTACCAGTGTTCGTCTTATAGCAGTGTCATTTATGATAACCACAATCATCAAGGGATCATATTGATGTTGAATTTCACTAGTAGGCAACTCATCTTGAGTAAACACAATTTGAGCTTTAGGATTCATCATAGAGTTAACCAAAGACACTATATTACTAGATGTATTAGGTGGAGGAACATTCAAATCTTTCAAGGCATCTTGTAAAATTCCATGATGAGTGGAAGAAGTTTGGATCAAATCCCAAAGGGATATCTTAGCAGGGGTAGCTTTAAGTTATTCTATGAGATCATATTCCTTACCAAGAACTTGTGAAATACATGGAGCATGAGGAAGAATAGGTTGGGAAGGAGGAAGTCAAGTTGGGATAACTAGAGGAGGATTAGGTTGCCCATTGTTTCTAGTATTATAGGTATGGGCAACTGCATGATAACTCTCTCTAGTCAGTTGCTTAGCATACTCATAAGGGCTCTTAGTAGAATAACCTCCTTGCACAATAATAATAGGTTTCTTAGGAGTGCAAAAAGAATCATTAGCATAACCACCTTGAACCACTAAGATAGGCTTATTTAAAGGTTGAGAATTTTGAGAAGGACAAGCACCTTGGACAGTGAAGAGAGGTTTGTTAGGTGTTTCATTCACATGTATCAAATTGATTGAGGATGGTTTAGAGGAATGAACAAAAGTGTTGGAAGAATTATTGATAGTCTTCTCTTGCACTAAAATCTTATCACAGATTAGATCAATTTTAGGAGAGAGACAAGGGATAGGCATTGATGTTCTAGTAGGAAGGGTAATACTAGGAAAGGTCATATCATCCTCCATCAAAGGATCTACATGGGGAATAAACTCTCTAGGAGAAGGATCAACATTACTCTCTAAAGTCTCACTTTTGAGAGGGAGATCTTTGAAACAGATGTTAACCATCTTGCTTTGAACTAGGGTTTCCTTATGAGTAGAACCAAGTTGAGGAGAGGGAGATGCTTTATTTTTAGAGGGAGAATAATTGAGATTCAAGGAAGGGGAGAAACTATCAAGGGAGTTTCCAATCTTGATTTCATCCCCTTTGGCTAGGGGCAGAGAATAATCTATACCTTCTTCTAATGGTTCATCCCAAATAGTGAGGTTGTTGAAAGGAATGTTTGAAGTATTGTCAATTTCGGGAGAGGAGATAACATTGTTTATTAATTCCTCATCCTTAGGAGGGATAGCATCAATAGATGTGTTAAACTCATCCTCTTTCCTCAAAATATGTTCAATATGATCTTTAGGGGAGAGAGAATTAAGGAAATTGCTTATTATTTCATCTTCTTTCTCTAAGGGATGCTTATGGGTAAGACCAACTTTAGGAGAAGGGTAAGCATTTATCATTAATTCATCATCTCTAGTGGGAATTTTGTTGGAAAAGGAAAGGCCATCACTAGGAAATGTAGGGATAATGTCATCTTCTTGCACAAAAGGATCCTCATGAAGGGAGTGTTTTTTAGGAGACACAAAGGCATCAAGGGCATCATCCAACAAAGCATGATCATATCTATTAAAAGGTTTATCTTTTGATTCAAAAGGAGATATCTCTTCATAGAGGGGATCATTGAAAACAACCATGTTACTAGATTTAGTGGAAGAGCTAATAGGAATGTACCCTTGAGAGGAATCATTCGACTTATCTTTCTCATCACAATGAAATTGCATAGTAACAATGTTTATGAGTTTTTGGTAAAATGAAGGTTTGGTATATTTAGGTTTCAAAAATTCATCTAAAGCTTCATCTAACTCATAATCATCACAAATATGAACATCTTGCAAATAAAAATCTGACATTTTGAAATTGCATAAAATTTAAACACACAATGCAAAGAAACACACTTTTTTTTTTTCTTTTTAATGAAAATGAAATGAAAACACACTAAATCTAGATCTAGATCTAACAAATGCAATGCAAGAGGAAGCAATGATAGATTCACGTCGGGTTCACCAAAATGTGTGGGAGAAAAAGTGACACTAAGCAAACATGCCCTAATCTCACTTTCAACCACACACTTGTGGAATACGAAAGAGCCTAGAGGTATCACACAATTGGCTACTTCTTGTGGAAGAGAGAGCCATGGGCTACCTATTAGGATTTCTATTCCTTTGTTGTAATTGAAAGATGAAATGATGCAAGTTCAATCCCTAACCCCAAAGTGCAAGTATGAACTAATAACAAGATTACAGAATTGAACTTAAATGATGGAAAGTTGTAAACACAAGGACAAGACAAGAATGCAAATGCGTACTCGGAGTTAAAATCTGACTGAAAATGTTCAGGATGGGGGCGCGGGTGCCACTGTCCTGATTCTGCCCCTGAAACTACTCCGGAAACTGCTGTTTTGCACTCTGGAAAAGCTGTCAAAAATGCTGAAAATGTTGTCTGTCAGGAGGACCAGGGCGCCCAGCGCCCCTGTCCTGGCAGGACTAGGGTGCCCCACGCCCCTGTCCTAGTCTTTTGCTTTGAGATTTGGTGTGTTGTTTGGTCTCCGTCTGCTTCTTCCGGATCTGTAACTTGCGGCGTCGTCCGAGTCCTGAAACCTGCACTTATATCTAAAAAGGTGTTTGGGCGGCTATACAGGGTTTTGCCTTAGTCAAACCCCCGCTTCAGTGATTTCCACCTCCACGAATAGCCAAGTTGTATTGTAAAATGTATTGTGTGTGCAGACCTAGTGTGTGTGCAAGGTCCTTAAATGCAAGAAAGCAAACTAGAGCAACCTAGAAAGTAAACCCTAATTGCTTGTAAATGATAATGTAAATGCTCTAAATCAAGATGCAAAGTAATCTAAAGCATGAATAAAGGATATATTGAAGCTTATGAAAAGACATGAAAACAACATGAAATCATACCCAACCCTCAAGGGAGGAGTACAAGCCAATCTTCAGTCGGTAATCTCCTATTGTTCTTCAATGTCTTCCAAGCCCTAAATGGATGAATGAAATTGATAAATGCTTGATAGAAGGATGTTGAATGTTGTTGAAGTCTTCAAAGATCTGCTCTTTCGCTGCATAGAAGGTCCCTCAAAGCCAAAAAAATCCGATCCCTTCAAATGAAGAAAGAGAGCTCTTATATATGAAACCCTAGGTCTTAATTCCAACTTTAGGCCGACCTAGAGATTGAATATCCCGCCAATTTCTTGGGGTTAAGCTTTATTTTATGATTGGATCGTGCTCCTAAAATTTTGGGAAAAATGTCCGGGACCATGTGCACGCCGGGCGCCATGGTCCCGACAACTTTTCACCAAATTTTCAGGGCCATCGGATATGATGATTTTAGAGAGAATCCTGAAGTTACAGGTGATTTCAAGATGTTTTGACCCCCGAAACCAAGCCCCCAAGTTCAAAATAGGACCTAATTAGGGTTTTTGATTAAATGATGTATTGGAGGAATAAAATGAAAAGGGCACACTTTAAGGAAAGGGCCCAACTTTATGATGTTGATGAAATAGAACCTTAGACCTAATTAATTTGATTAATTAAGTGCTAAAGGGGAAATGCAATGCAAAATGCAAAATGACCAAGGTGGGTGCTAAACTAGGTGTGAAATTGTACCACCCTAGCAAGTGCGTACAATTTATGATGCTACAACCATATCTAATGAAAATTTGTTAAATGTCATAGAATTGAAGAATGCTAAGTAGATCTGGTTGAAGCTTGAAACTCTTTATGAAGGTGATCAGGCAGTAAAGATTGCAAAACTTGAATGTTTCTTGGTAAGATATATAACTTTAAAGATGGAAGAAGATGAGAATATTACTTCTTTCAAGGATAGAGTGAATGAGATTTTCATGGATATCAAATGTTGCGGTGAATCAATCAGTGAGGATGAGATGGTGTCAAAAGTTCTGAAAGTTATACCTACGGCTTACAAGATGAAGGCTACTGCAATCAATGAACTTTGGACTATGTCAAGTACTCGTATTACCAGAGATACATTTCTTGGGAAAATGACTTCTTTTGAGCTTGTAAAACTTGGAGACCAAAGTGCTACTAAAACTGAGACTGCCTTTATAGCATCTGCCTCTGATAAGCAGAAGATAGATTGGAAGGAAATGTATGATAAAGATATGGAGGACATTGAGAGAGAAGAAAGAGAACTTGAAGAGTTGGAAGCCCTGATTGCTAGAAGAATTCTTAAAGGACCAGCTGGAAGTAAGTATGAAGTAAGAGTCCCTTTTTGCTTCTAGATGCCCTAAAACAGCTGCTAGGAATCATGAAAGATTTGTAAGGAGTTATAAGCCTAATCTGGAATATTAGAGCTGACCTAGATTTAGAAGGAATATGGATAAGTCGTTCTATTATTTTGATGATGAATATGATGATGATGATGGAACAATATCATTGGATGGTAAGACTAATACTGATAATGCTTACTATGTAGAAGGCTTAAAGTATAATCTTTTAAATGTAGGTCAGATGGTGAATAGAGGATTTCATTTGCAATTCAAGGATGGAAAATGTAAGAATTGTCAATAGATCTAGATTAGAAATTGCTTCTAAAACTTAGACCAAAGGTAACATCTTTCATTTGAACTCCAGTGACAAAGCTTGCTTGATTGTTCAGATTGATGAAAGTTGGTTATGGCACAAAAGGATGTGTCAAGTAACTTTGATTACATAGTGAAGATCAGTTCAACACAGGTTGTCAAAGATTTGCCCAAGATTGTTAAACCTCATAATCCAGTATGTAGAGAATGTCAAATGGGTAAGAAAGTTAGAACTTATTGTAGAAGTATACATGATAAATTTAATAAAAAAATTTATCTTATTCATACTGGTCTGTGTGGACTGGCAAGGACTAAAAGTTTTCAAGGTGATGGATACTTTATGTTACTTCTTGATGACTATTCTAGAATGATGTGGGTGGCATTTTTGAAGGAAAATTATAAAGCTCTTGAGAAATTCAAAATCTTTAAATCTATGGTTGAGACTGAAACAGGACTGAAGATAAAATGTTTAAAATCAGATCAAGGTGGTGAGTTTACATCCGATGAGTTCAAAAACTTTTGTGAGAGGAATGGAATCCGAAGATAACTTCCTGGACCTAGAACTCCATAGCAGAATGGATTGGTGGAAGGGAAGAACAAAACCATATTGGATGTAGCAAGGATAATGATGACTGAAGCTAGATTGCCCTATATCTATTTGAAGGAAGTTGTCAATACGGTTGTATACACTTTCAACAGAGTACACATTAAAGGGGATACCGGTAAGACTCCTTATGAATTATGATTTCGTCATAATCCTACTGTCAGATATTTCAGAATTTTTGGAAGTAAATGTTACATTAGAAGAGATGATGCATTAGGAAAGTTTGATCCTAGAAGTGATGAAGGAATATTTTTGGGATATTGTACTAAGAGCAAAGCATATAGATGGTTTAACAAAAGAATGAATAGGATAATTGAAAGAATAAATGTGAAGGTGGATGAGCATGGCAGTAATCAGATCAGATCATATGACTATGGACCAGAAGATTAATTTATTAGACCTGAATCGATAATGAAAGAATCATCTCAGAACAATGAACCAGTGACACCGATAACATCAAAAAATTCAACAGTGATAGATGGACAACACAAAGAGTTAGAAAATCAAGAAAACTCAAAGACTCCCAGGTATATGAAGCTAAATCATTCTAAAGATCAGACCATTGGAGATAAGAGGAAAGGTGTGATGACTAGAAGGAGATTATCTATTGAAGAGGTGTGTTTAATTTCTCAAGTTGAATCGGAATCATTTATTAAAGCAAGGATGAAAATTGAATAAAAGTAAAGGAAGAAGAAGTAGATCAGATAGAAAAGGATACGACGTGGGAACTAGTTCCTAGACCTAAATCCAATAATATTATTTGAACTAAATGGGTTTTCAAAAATAAATTAAATGAGGAAGGTTAGGTTGTGATTGACAAGGCTAGATTGGTTTCCAAAGGTTATTCACAGGAAGAAGAAGTTGATTATAGAAAAACTTATGCCCCGGTTGCAACAGTTGAAGTGCTAAGACTTTTTCTTGCTTATGTTGCACAGAAGAACTACAAAGTATATCAAATGGATGTAAAATGTGCATTTATGAATGGAGATCTTGAAGAGGAAGTTTACATTGAGCAACCTGATGGATTTTATTTATCAGAAGTCAAGGACATGGTTTGCAGAGTGAAGAAAGCTTTATATGGACTAAAACAAGCCCCTAGAGCATGGTATGCTAGATTGGATAAATATATTTCAAATCTTGGTTTTAGCAAAGGTAATACTGATAGTAACTTATATAACAAAATTGAGCATGATGACATATTTCTTATTGAAGTCTTTGTGGATGATATCATTTTTTGAGGAGAAGAAGGGCTATGCATGAAATTTGCCAATGATATGAAGAATGAATTTGAAATGTCTATGATTGGTGAAATGAAATTTTTCTTAGGTTTGCAGATTACTCAGACTGATAAAGGTATTTTCATTTGTCAAACTAAGTATGTGAAGGAGTTACCTAAAAAATTTGGACTTGAGAATTCTAAACCTTTCAGTACTCCTATGATAACTAGTTGCAAATTGTCAAAGGATGATGAATCCCCTAAAGTGAATCTAAGTAGATGCAAATAAATGATTGGTGGTTTGCTATACTTAACTTGGACTAGACTTGATATAATGAATGTTGTTTGTATTGATTCTAGATTTCAATCAGATCCTAGAGAAGCTCGTGATATTATTGTCAAGAGGATATTCAGATATTTGGCAGGCACAACAGATTTTGGGTTATGGTATCCAAAGAATGATGACTTCAGATTATGTGCATATACAGATTCTGATTAGGCAGGAGATGCGGATGACCAGAAGAGCACTATCGATGGTGCATTATTTCTTGGGAAGAAGTTATTTTCATGGCTCAGAAAAAAACAATCGTGCACTTCATTATCTACTGCTGAAGCAGAATATGTAGTTGTTGCTACCAACTGTATTAAGATTTTATGGATGAAACAAATATTGAAAGATATAAGGGTAATTTATGATGAGCCTATTATTATTCACTATGATAATATTGTTTCTATTGATATATCAAAGAATCAGGTATTTCATTCCAAATCAAAACACATTTCTGTAATGTATAATTTATTGTAGGAAAAGGTTGAAGCAACGGAAGTCAGATTGGTTTATGTGCCTACCAAGGAACATATTCGAGATATTCTAACAAAATCATATCCTAAAGACACTTTTGAATATCTCAGAGATCATTTGGGGTTTACCAACCCTCTGTAAGAGACTTAGAGATGTAGGGATGCATCAATCTGGTGAGCTTTATCAAACATATTTTTCTAATCCAAGTTGATGAGATGATGCTATTACTCATGGGGAGTAGTTAGCTATTTGGTTCAATATTTTTGATTTGGTATCCATCCTTTGTCATTGATGTCAAAGGGGGAGAAGGTATTCATGTGAAAAATTGTTAATCTTAGGGGGAGAGATATTTCAGTCAATCTTTGGAGAAACATTCCAGGGGGGAGATTGTTGGCATTCTTTGGCTCTTGGATGTTTTTCACATTCACTTTTGCCATCAATGCCAAAGGGGGAGATTCTTTGGAAATATGTTGGATTTGGTTAAGTGTTGTCATTGATGTCAACAATGTATCCTGGTTGGAGGCTATCCCGATTAGTCTTAGTGATCATCTTGGTTCTAGCTATGATTCTGATCTGGTATGATCAGATCTGTGGACTCGGTTTTGGATGCTTATTCTAGATGGTTATATGCTTTCTATATTTTGTTGGTTCATGATTTGGTACTCTAGTTGCTATTGCCTTTGTTCCGGGTTGGTATTTCCTGGTATCAGTTAACTTTACTAGTAAGCAATACTTGGTGATTTGGTCAGATGATTTTGGTCCCACTTATGGAATATGTTTCTATCATGTTGAAGGTGATTCTTGATCATGTCCTAAGTATTTGGTGACCTTGCATTGGATGGCATGCTATTATGATGGTCCTATTTGGATCTGGTTAAACTTTTTGTTATTTCACCGAGGGTTTTTATCGGTTGGTGAAGCGTGTTGGATTTTGGTCTTAGCGGAATTTCTAGTGGATTTAATTGTTTGGTTACTTGATTTAGGTCCATGCTATGTAATGTAAATCATAATATTGGTCTGGTGGTACCTTGTGATGTAATTTTTGTAATTATGGATTTATAGGTTTAGGGTTTAGTCGGCCTTGTCAATAAGGTTGATGATCTATATTTATAGGTGACTTATTCATGAAATTGGTATCATGGATGGTTATTTCTTCATTATCAGAGAGTGGTTTATGTGAAAAAAAGTTTATATTATTCAACAAAGGTTTGAGAAGGTTTTAGGGCAAACATATGTGCTTAACCAGAACTATATCAAGCATTAGCAAATGCTACTTTTGTATACACCTAAAAATGGTCTAAAGATAATTAATCCCCCTTCCTAATTTAATTGAATTCACTAAGCAATTTGATTAAATTCCCCCTTTCATCTACTTATTAATAAATCTAAGGATTTATTTAATAAATTCATTTCATAATCCCCTTTAATTAATTAATTCAAATTAATTAATTCCCCTCATCAAATTCATTTCTTCTAAATCCCCTAATTAATTAAAACAGATCAATAATGAGTTGTTGAGATTAATTAGCCTTTTCCTATTATTTGAACTTTTAAATTCAAATTCTCCTAACTTCTAACCACCTAACCTAACCTCTTCTAAACCTAACTCATTCCATCTAGCCCCCAGTTTTATTAACCCTATCTTGGCTTGCACATCCTAACCACCATGTCCCCTTTCCTTGAACACTTTGCCCTCTCATGAGAAAAGCTTTGTGACACTTGTCACTAAGTGTTCCCTTTCATCCAACCTCTTCTAGAAGCTTCTTGACACTTGTCACCATGGAGATGACATTGTCCCCTTTAATCCAACCCCTTTTCCTACTAACCTCCAAGTGTCCCCTTTAATCCAGCCTCTTTGCCAACCTCCTCCAATTTAACCATTGATATCTTCAAATCAATCTTGACCATTGATTCCTGCCACCTCACCCCTAGCCTTGGGAAATCCTATAAATAGACCCCATTTTGGAGTTCAAAGGGCCCCCGATTGAATCTCATCTCATTTACATTCAAGAATTGTTACTATAGGCATATAGCTCTTAGTTTATCATTTTAGCATTGTTATCATGTTCAATTTTAGCTTAAATCTAGCTTATTTCTAGCTTAATTGCATCTTCATTCTAGCTTATTTTCTAGAATAATCATGAAATCATGTAGCTTAATCATGCTATCATTGCTAAATCATGCATCTTCATCATTCAAATCCTCTATTTAAGTGTAGTCAAGTCACTGGAATTTGCATAGCCAGATCTGAGAGCAAAATTCATACTCGCATTTACTAGGAGGCAATAGATCGATTAGCTATGGTTTTATCTTTCATTGATTAATTTTTTAACCATTGCTTGTAATGATTTATTGAGTGTTTTGTGTTGCAGCTGTAGGTATAACAGGTACACACTTCACAGGCACGACATTTTGGCGCCCACCATGGAGCCGGAGTTATCATTTTTGGCCTCTCAAGTAGCATCCACATTCATCTCTGCCAAGTCTGAATCAGAATGTCACACGAACTCATTTCTAGCATAGTACGACATGATTTGTGAGCTGAAACGACAAGAGATCCTGTGTTGTATGAGTCTTTAGGAAAATTACAGTGTCGTATGAGCTCTCATCCTAACTCGTACGGTATCAAAAGGTGGCTCATACGATCAAGAAAATTTTGTTGTACAAAATTCTGCTTATGTGTTCTAAGAGAAGATTGCATTTCAAGTTTCATACTTCAGTTTGATTATGAATAACACTAATTTTGTTTTGTTTATGAGATTTTTGGTAGCTTAACTCTTTTCTGCAGGATGATTGACAAAGATACGCTTGTCAAAGACCAAATTGAAAACACGTCAATGACTACTAACGAATTTATTTTGCAGGTTGCCTATGAATTCAACTAAACTTTGTGTATTCATTAAAGTTTTCTAGGCACACTTGTCTTTTTGGATAAAAATGAACAATCATGTATTTTGTGTCTTTGATGATAGGCGAGTATGCTCTCACCTTTCTTAGGTGATCAGAAAGCTAGACTCATCTTTTTCTTTCATTAGTGTGTATCTTTAGCAGGCCTACCCTCCCGAGGAGCTAAAAACTCTTAAAGCCATTATGGCCAATGTGAGGGGAACGACCTAAGTGGGAATGGCTAACTCCAAGTAATCCAACCCACTATAAAATACATATGATTTGATGAAAATCAAAGAAATGAATGTGTTTGGGAATAGCTCTCCTTCGTACCTTCGGGTATATCAAACCTTGGTTTTCAACACTAGGAGACCTCTTAATTGAGTTTATACCTCGACGCGCCGAACGGATCCCTTACTAGTTCTGGATAAAATAGAAGCTACCTGATTCACCTCTAAAAGGGTGATAATCTTTGTGCAAGAGAGATAGTACCTCTCCCAAGACACTTGCCATATCGTGCCCCTATTGGTGTTTGGATTTGGATAATACGGCGTTGAGAATCCATTGTGTGATGCTCAATGGTCGTATTCTGATTAGCTATTGGGTGTGTACCTAAGTCAGCAAGCAAAGGTTTTCTCTCCTCAGCCAATTTCCTTAGGGTTTAGCATGCTTGGAGTCACTTATCACATCATGTGTTTGCTATGTATTCATCCCTAAATTTAAAAATCAGACATCTAAAACTAGAAAACATAAGCAAAACACCAAAATTCACTAATCAAATTCGGCAAAAATAAACATATTTTTCATTGTCCTGTTCTCTGTCGTACAAGTCAGGTGATCTGTCATACGAGATATCTATTTTTTCGTATGGTTCATAAAGTTTTTTCATACAAGTCTCTGCTCTTTCAAAGGAAATTTTTGATTTGTCGTCTGGTCTTGTATCTTTTGTCATATGGTTCATGAAATATTGCCGTACGAGTCTCTATTTTTATCAGTCTAGAGTTGTTACTTTGCATGACTTTTTCAGGTCTGTCATTCTGCTTGATCAATTTGTAGTATTTATAAACATCTGTTATCTATCATTCGGTGCTTAAATTGTCTTCTTGATTTGCTTGGTCAAGTTATCATCCATCAAAATCAGACTCTAGAAGATAAATACCTTAAGATTTTCAAAGTGCTCACCCTTAACAAGTTCAAGATCTTAACATCTCAAAGTGCATTATCACCCTCTTTGGTAAACTGATCACTCAAACATAGTTTCTCATCAGGATCAATCATCCTTTATCATGAAACTGAAACATTTGGTTAGAATAATCTTGTCCCACATCGTAGGATATATCATTCCTATTGGACTTGGTTTTTATCAAATCACCATCATTGCACTCCTAAATCGAAGATTGAAAAACTTGAAAACTTTTAAGCACTTGAATCATCTTTTCATGTCATATCATTCTAGCGTATCTACCTTGACAATTGATCACTTACCCAAAACAAATTTTGGACAATCGAATTCTAGCATAATATCTAACACACGTGTATGCTCGTTCTAACTAGAGCTCAAAGACGAAGAATCGCAGAGACCAAAATTGAAACATTGGAAACAAAAATAATCATGGAACATGAAGATGAAATACAAGTTCAAGGAGAAATAACAAAACAAAATATCAGAGACATCAAAAAGGATCCTCAATTTGATAAATTTATGCAGAAATTGTTGGAGGAAGAAAAAGAAAAATATTTCCTAATGTTAGCCAAATCTGGTGCTACACTTCCCCAAGATTTTGATGTAAACAAATTGACACAAAAGAAAAGTGATCCTCCTCCTAATAACAAACAATATGAGGATATATTTGGTCTCAAAATGAATGACATGTCAATCCCCAATAACAACAGAACCAATGAAGAAACCTACATACCCAAAAGAGATGAAGTAGAAATTATGAATAACATCCAATTCAATGAAGATACAAGAAGGACTAGAAATGAAACAAGAAGAGATCCAGATCCTCCTAGAATACAAAATTAAGGTTATGCGAGAACAAATCATGTTGATAATCCTATCACAACTCTCACACAACAACTACAAACAATGCAAACACAAATTCAAGATATGCAAAGAGGAAATGTTAGATGATACTCACTTCAAGAAATATGTCCTTATCCATTCGACATAAACCTAAACATGATACCATTTCCTATAGTTTTTGAAACTCCTAGATATGAAAAAATATGATGGAAGCACTGACCCTCAAGATCATATATGATAATTTTGCACAATGAGTATGGATTTTGCACATGAGGATACCTACTTGATGAGATTATTTATGAAAAGCTTAACTGGACTAGCTATGGAATGGCTCTCCAAACTTCCACCTGGAATTTGATCATTTTCAGAGTTGGTGGATAAGTTTGTTTCACAATACTCATACAATATACAACATGAAGTAACAATGCTAAACCTATGTAATGCCAAATAGAAGAATGGAGAACCTTTTATGACATTTTTACAATGATGGAGACAGTTAGCTTCGTGGTATCCTCGTACACTATCGGAATACAAAAAAATGGACATATTCGTCGACAACTTAAATGATCAAATGATTTATTACTTAAAAATGCAAGGAAATCAAAGTTTCAGAAAAATGATCGATAATGGAATCAGAATGGAGGAAGCCATGATAAAGAAAGGTGAGTTGAAAATATACAAAGATGGAGTCCATCCTCCTAACAATAACAATAACAACAGTCACAATGATAAGCCAAAGTTTTGGAATAAAAATTGAAATATCGTCAACAATGGAATAGTGGATAACAATAATGTGAAACCAAAACAACCAATTTTTAACTTATCCACTCACTCAGCAACGGCTCAGCAAAACAAAAATCACCAAAGAGCAACTATCAAAACTTTCTTTCAAAGACAATTTACAAACATTGGTGAACCCCTTGGGTCAGCACTAAAGACACTTCTCACAAACAAATTGATCACTTTGCCAGAAGAAAGGAACTACGAACCTCAAATAAAAGCACCTTGGTGGAATGATAACCATTATTGTGATTTCCATTGAAACAAGGGACATCACACAGATAGTTGTCAAAAGTTGAAACATATCATATAAGATATGATTGATAATGGAGTAATAACTGTAGATGGACATACAACAAACAAATCTCATACAGCTTTTAAAACTCTACTTCCCAATTATGAGAAAGGTGAATCATCAACAACAAACAATGGCAAGGGTAAAGCAAAGGTAAATTACGCTCATACATATGACAATGTGGTAAACGTGATTGTAGTTAAAGAAAAACAAAATCAAGAACATGCTCATGCTATCACAAGAAGCAAAGCCAAAGTTGTTTTGTCGGGTCCTACAATAAACACATCATCCACTACAAAACAATACAGTCTAGTGGAGCAATTGCAGAAAACACCCGCACAAATATCCATCTTAGAATTATTAAAGCTTTCACCTACACACGAAGAAATTGTAGAAAAAGCATTAATAGATACAACAGTTTCCAAATATCTTGATATCGATCAATTCCAAACCATGGTGGGACACCTCACAACTCCTCACTGCATATCATTCACTGAAGAAGATGACATGTCCTTACAACATCCTCACAACGCTCCTTTGCATATTGAAGTCCTCATTCACAAAACACGAGTTAAGTGTGTTCTAATAGACGGTGGACCTAGCCTAAATATCTGTTCATTGAGTCTTGTCTGTGCCTTAGGATATTCAGAACATGCAATTGATGTTTGGAAAAGGATCACCATAAAAGCCTATGATGAAGAGGAACGTTCCTCCAAGGGAATTATGATTCTACCCATCAGAGTGGGACCTTTGCAAAAAGACACAACATGCCAAGTTCTAGACTTGGGCTTATCATATAATGTACTCTTGGGAAGACCCTGGATACATGACTTGCAAGTTGTCCCATCAACATACTACCAATGTGTAAAATTTCCCTACAATGGGCAGGAAATCACAATATCTGCATATTCAAATCCATTTCAATACTACAACAATCTAAAAATAACCCAAGAAGTATTGTTCGACATAACAGGGAGGAATCATCTTCGAACACACAATCCAAGGAACAATCATTTACCTATATTCTATCAAGTATGGAAAAACAAATGCAGCTAAGAGATAGAGGGAATAGAGAATATTCAATATCACAATTACCACTTTCTCCAAAATCCTTTGGAAAACCATCAAACTCTAAACAACAACCAATTGTGAAACATCTTCTGATATTTGATGGAGCATTTGTTAGTGTTGGAACCTTATCAGAGGAAATAGAAGACAAAGATGTTCTATAGTGGCTATACAAGGATGAAGAATCTCAACAAAAGATCAACAATGTCAGAATACGTATAGAAAAGTATGGAAAAGGATTTAACATTCTTAGAAGAATGGGATATACTTGAATAGGTCCTACCTCATTACCTAATCAACCTTACACTCAGCAGACCACTGAAAAAATAGGCTTAGGGTATGGACAAGTCACTCTACTGAAAGGCACATCTCATAGTCAATGACAAGAGGAATATGAAAACAGACAAGAACAACTGGCAATTGAAAGAGAAGAAACATCAGCTAAGCAACAAACACAAGCAAACATGAAATGGGAAAAGAAGCAAGCTTCAAATCAACAAGAGAAACAAACTAAAAGCATCTCTCAAACAGCATTAAATCTCAATCAAAACAAGAAAGAAGCTAATATAAGTCCAGGAGAACTCATAGCAAAGTTGACAGGATTTAATCTCAGTTCTGAAGAAGCTGAATATGAAAGAAGAAAAGATATAGCCAGAAAAGTAGAAGAAATGCTATATGACCAAATCTGTAGATTGCAGGCTGCAAGTGATACAGATTCTAATGAATGGGAAGGGGATTCCTATCACTCTAAAGAATCAGCTAAAGAAAATTGCTTTGAAGGAGATATAGAAGTTGATGTACTTCACATGTATGCAGGACAAACGTCAAGAACTAGTTCACTTGAATTAGAATCACATTTGGCTGACTTGGACTTAATTGAGGACGATCAGGAATTTCTTATGCGAGGTCATTCTGATGAGATTACCGTTCTAGACACAGACATACATATTGAAAACTTTGATACATCTATCATGACCCTTGAAACCCTTGAAACATCCCAACCTGAAGATCCCCTACCTCTAATCTACCTTGAGCTTATTGATTGGGAAAATGAAGGACATACCACCATTGATACCTTTCCAAATGACCATGCCATATCTGTATATCTTAATGGAAACGAACCCATAACAACTCCCACTAGGAATTTCAGCATTGTATCCTCCAGTCAAGTGGGTGCCAAATCTCCTAGTCGCAAAAGTGAAAATAAAGAAAAGAATATCAAGTCTAATGCTGAAAACCATTTCTTGGCAACATTAGATCAGAAAAAAGTAAAAAGAAAGGATGCATCTAATGGTGAAAACCTCCTCGAGGCACCAGAAGATGGGAGATTTGACACTTTACCTGAGCACTATCAAGAAAGGTCATCCATTTTGATTGAACCAATAGAGCCAGTTAACATTGGCACAACAGAGCAACCAAAGATTCTTCATCCAGTGACTTCTCTATCAGAAGAAGAAATGCAACAATATGTGGAATTCTTCAAACGACACCAAATCAATTTTTCCTGGTCATATGCAGACATGCCAGGGTTAGATCCAGAGCTTATTATGCATCACTTGAATGTTAGTCCGGGAGCCAAACCAGTCAAAAAGAAGTTAAGGAAAATGCATCCTCATATCGCCCTTCTAGTTAAAGCAGAACTAAAGAAATTATTGGATGTAGGATTCATCAAACCTGTTGCTTATCCTCAATGGGTATCCAACATCGTTCCTATTTCAAAACCAAATAAAAGCATTAGAATATGCACAGAATTCAGAGATCTTAATAACGCATGTCCAAAGGATGACTTTCCTTTGCCTAACATCGACATCATTGTAGATTTAGCTGTTGGAAACTCCATGTTTTCTTTAATGGATGGTTTCTCTAGATACAATCAGATCAAAATAGCACCCAAAGATCAAAAAAAGACAGCTTTCACATGTCCATGGGCTACTTTCTGCTGGAACGTCATGTCTTTTGGATTAAAGAACATCGGTGCTACATATCAAAGAGCTATGACAACTATATTTCATGACATGATACATACATTCATGGAAGACTAGGTGGATGACATCTTGGCTAAATCATACAACAAAGAAGAACATGTAGAGATACTGGAAAACATCTTCGACAGGTTAGAACAATACAAGCTAAGGCTAAATCCTAAGAAATGTGCCTTTGGTATGACTTCAGGAAAGCTATTGGGATACATTGTTTCAGCTAGAGGTATCGAAGTGGATCTAGCTAAGGCTAAATCCTAAGAAATGTGCCTTTGGTGTGACTTCAGGAAAGCTATTGGGATACATTGTTTCAGCTAGAGGTATCGAAGTGGATCCAGCTAAGGTTAAAGCAATCATGGAAATGGCATCTCCCAAGAATATCAGTCAACTAAGATCACTCCAAGGAAGACTCCAATGAATCAGAAGATTTGTTGCTCAACTAGCAGATAAATGTCAACCATTTACTCATCTATTGCACAAAAATGTTCATTTCAAGTGGGACCATCAATGTGAGGATGCATTCAACAAGATCAAGGCATATCTCATTCAACCACCTGTACTAATGTCACCAATTCCAGGAAAACCATTGTTACTCTATGTATCAACCACTAAAGCATCATTAGGAGTTTTGCTTGCACAATGGGATGATGAAAGAAAAGAACGAGATATCTACTACATCAGTAGAACACTAATAGGATATGAGATCAACTATTCACCAACAAAAAAAGCATGATTGGTAGTAGTTTTTGCTTCTCAAAAATTATGACACTATTTACTATCTCACTCCATCAAGTTAATAGCTAAAATTGATCCTCTGAAATATTTACTCAGCAAAGCAACATTAATAGGACGACTAGCAAAATGGATCATGATTCTGAGCAAGTTTGATATTGAGTATGTTGAAAGAAAAGCTATAAAGGACAAGTCATTGCAGACCAACTAGCAAAGGCACCACTTCAAGATGATCATCCTTTACAAATTGAGTTTCCTGATGCTGATATCCTAACAGTCACAACAAAAACATGGCAATTATACTTTGATGGTTCATATACACAACATGGATCAGGAGCAGGCATTCTATTCATCACACCATAAGGTCATACAATTCTAAAAACATACAAATTAAGCTTTCCATGCACCAATAACACAACAGAGTATGAAGCTTTGGTTACGAGTATCAAAATGGCTATAGAATGGAATATTACACAACTTCAAGTCTTTGGAGACTTTCAACTCGTCATCAATCAAATCAATGATGACTATCAAACAAAGGATGAAAAGCTAATACCTGATAAAAAGATGGTTGATGATATCAAGAAGTACTTTGTAAAAATAAATTTCCAACAGATCCCAAGGAATGACAACAAAGCAGCAGATGCCATGTCTACACTTGCTTCTCTCCTTCAAACATAGAAAAATCAACAACGTTATGAATTCCTGGTGGAAGAGTTGTTTTACCTTGCCTATAATTGTCTCGATTCTCAAATCATCTATCAACTTATTGGACATGATTCCTCCTGCTATGGCCAAACTTACACATACTTGAAAGATAACACCTTACCTCCTGACTTATCAAAGAACCAAAAGAGAAACTTTATTCGCCAATCCTCCCATTTTACTCTTGTTGCGGATACCCTGTTTAAATGAGGTCTAGACGGTACTCTTTTAAGATGTCTTGAACAAGAAGAATCTAAGAAGGCCTTACATGAAGTCCATAATGACATTTATCGCACTCATTCAAGTGGTCTTACCCTTTCAAAAAAACTTATAAGCTTGGGCTATTATTGGCCGACTATGGAACGAGATTCTTTTCAAATAGCTAGAACATGCAAACAATGTCATATCCATGGGAAATTGATTCATGCACCAGCATAAGAACTTCATGCTTTTGCAACATCTTGGCCTTTTTGTCAATGGGGTCTTGATCTAGTAGGAAAGATAAATCCTTCTTCATCTAATGGTCACAAATTCATCCTTGTAGCTACATAATATTTCACAAAATGGATTGAGGCGGTACCTCTCATAAATATTACAGGAAAACAAATTGTTCCATTTATCTTGAATTACATCATCTGTCGCTATGGAATACCAATGACCATTATCACTGATAATGGGTGACCATTCAAGAATCAAGATGTACAAGAGCTATGTGAGAAATTCAAAATCTAGCATAGATTCTCCACACCATATTATCCATAGGGAAATGGGTAGGCAGAAGCATCTAACAAAACTATTCTAAAAATCCTCAAAAAGATAGTGAACGATGCTGGAAGAGATTGGCATATTCAACTAAACCCTTCTCTATGGGCCTATGATACCAATATTCACACAGCAATAGGTGCCACACCTTTCTCTCTTGTTTATGGATCAGAAGCAATATTGCCAATAGAAGTAGAGATACCTTCTCTACGAGTATAATTAAAAGGTCTCATCCCAAATGAAGAACAGCGAGTATCTAGACTGCAAGAGTTAGAACTGATCCATGAATGAAGACAAAATGTCTTTGATCATCTAAAGGTATATCAATAGAGAATTTGTCAGAGTTATAATCACAGGGTCAAACCACGAATCTTTCAAGTTGGGGAACTATTACTAAAAGAAAATCCATACAACCAGGCAGATCGAGAAAAGAAAGGAAAGTTTGAACCAAACTGGTTAGTTCCATTTGTGATCACAACAGTATTTGGGTCAGGAGCATATCAGTTATCAACATAGGATGAAGATCAGCTCGAGGAATCCATCAATAGCATGCATTTGAAGAAATTTTATGTCTGAAAAAGAAGAAAAAATTTGAAAAACAGTGAAAAATCAAAAAAATCAAACAGTGAAAAATCAAAAAAATCAAAAACAGTAAAAAAGCAGAAAATCCAAAAAAAAAATATCAAATATGAGAAAAAGTGCAATAAATATAGATGGTGAAAACCTGGCAAACAGGCGCTATCTATCAGCTAGCTCTTCCATCTATTAGTTCATGCATTTTTCCGCTTACATTCATTCATTTTCCATCAGCATTGTTCATATCCATCATAAAGCTTTGTACATACGCAGGCATCATAGCTACTCTTTCACCATGGTTTGGATCATTGGGTATATCATACTGAATTTGTTTCTAGGCTTGGGGAAAAATCCTGCACTTAGCAAGGGGCAAACTTCTCAATCTTTCTGAGCTTAATCAAACAGGTAGAACAAACAGTTAGACAACTCTTCACAAGTGAAAACTGAAACATATCCAACATTGAACACGAGATCAAATTATCAACCATCGAACTATCACAAAGTCAGTCTAAATGCACGGATGATATCTTTTGGATAATGATTTTAATATGATTGTTCAACTTTTATTTTCTATATTGATTTTCGCTATCATGATTTCTGGGTAACTCCAGGATGTCTTTGACTAGAGGAACAAGGAAGGAACATGATATTTTTCTTGTCTTCTGTCTAAAAATTAATCATTAATATGTGCAAGTTTGTCTTGGGACATGATCATCGGAGTGTCATTGAAGACATTTCCGATTTGCGTATTGAAATAATTAATACTGCCTATTTTATGCAAGCAACACTCAGGTCATCTCGGTTCAATTATACCTTGATGCTTTTGCTAACTTTCCATATCAAAATCCAGAAAAGCAGTGCTCAGGTCATCATGGTTTAATTATACCATCGATGTTTGCACTCACTTCCCACTTTTAAAAAGCTTAATGATGACAAAAATGGAATAATCCAGTGACTGGTCCAATCGTAGCTTTGCTTTGCATTTAGCTTGCATTTCATTCTTGCATGGGATCTCGCATGCTCCTTTTATCCAAGGTTCAATCTATCGCAGGAATCATCAAGGTATCATCACAAGTGTATACGCAATCAAAATGATGACTCATATCTCTCCAGATATTGTCAACCCAGCAAAAATCTTATGCTACCCTCTAAACAGAACCAACATCGGCATATCCAAAACTTTATGCAACTTGATATCAACAAATTGACAATTCTTTATCCAATCAATCTTATCAATTCTATCAATCAATCACATCTAAATCAATTTTCTCATGTCTTATAGAGGATGTATCTTTCCTAAAACTAGACGTTCTGATCATGTCTTATACATGATATATCATTCCTGAAACCAGACACTTTGATCATCTTTGTCTTATATAGGAGGAGTCATTCCTGAAACCAGACTAAATCTCAATCTTATCAATCTAACCAAACAAGCTTTATCAATCATCAAGAACCACATCACCGTAATCAAAGAACTCGCATTTTCATCAACCATAGTTGCAGACATCAAATCATTTCTAATCGGGACATCAATTTCACAATTATCCAAAACTCCAAAGATCAATTATCTCAATTGATCTCCCGAGGGGGCATCATCGTATCGCAATTTATCATCATCAAAATCGAGGTATCCTATCAAACCAATATCATCATCAAAATGAGATTATTCTTTGAATCAACGTGTCATCACACCTCGCTTCAAAGAGGGGCAAAATGTATACACCTAAAAATGGTCTAAAGATAATTAATCCCCCTTCCTAATTTAATTGAATTCACTAAGCAATTTGATTAAATTCCCCCTTTCATCTACTTATTAATAAATCTAAGGATTTATTTAATAAGTTCATTTCATAATCCCCTTTAATTAATTAATTCAAATTAATTAATTCCCCCATCAAATTCATTTCTTCTAAATCCCCTAATTAATTAAAACAGATCAATAATGAGTTGTTGAGATTAATTAGCCTTTTCCTATTATTTGAATTTTTAAATTCAAATTCTCCTAACTTCTAACCACCTAACCTAACCTCTTCTAAACCTAACTCATTCCATCTAACCCCAGGTTTTATTAACCCCATCTTGGCTTGCACATCCTAACCACCATGTCCCCTTTCCTTGAACACTTTTCCCTCTCATGAGAGAAGCTTTGTGACACTTGTCACTAAGTGTTCCCTTTCATCCAACCTCTTCTAGAAGCTTCATGACACTTTTCACCATGGAGATGACATTGTCCCCTTTCATCCAACCCCTTTTCCTACCAACCTCCAATTGTCCCCTTTAATCCAACCTCTTTGCCAACCTCCTCCAATTTAACCATTGATATCTTCAAATCAATCTTGACCATTGATTCCTACCACCTCACCCCTAGCCTTGGGAAATCCTATAAATAGACCCCATTTTGGAGTTCAAAGGGCCCCTGATTGAATCCCATCTCATTTGCATTTAAGAATTGTTACTATAGGCATATAGCTCTTAGTTTATCATTTTAGCATTGTTATCATGTTCAATTTTAGCTTAAATCTAGCTTATTTCTAGCTTAATTGCATCTTCATTCTAGCTTATTTTCTAGAATAATCATGAAATCATGTAGCTTAATCATGATATCATTGCTAGATCATGCATCTTCATCATTTAAATCCTCCATTTAAGTGTAGTCAAGTCACTGGAATTTGCATAACCAGATCTGAGAGCAAAATTCATACTCCCATTTACTAGGAGGCAATAGATCGATTAGCTATGGTTTTATCTTTCGTTGATTAATTTTCTAACCATTGCTTGTAATGATTTATTAAGTGTTTTGTGTTGCAGTTGCAGGTATACAGGTACACACTTCACAGGCATGACAACTTTCACAGTTCATTCATTCTGGATTGTAGTCTGATGTTTATGTAAGTCAGTAAGACTTATTTTTCTGATGAGCAGTGAGCTCTAGGTGGTTGGCCTGATTGCAAGTGCAATCCCCATTGTAATTATTTCACATACTACTGGAGAAGTATTATCTAATTGTGGGTAGGGTTTCCCACCATGGTTTTTCCCTTTACTGGGTTTTCCACGTCAAAAATATTGGTGTTGTGTGTACTGTGCTTTCATGTTCTATCCTTCATTGTGTTGATTTCTTTATGCTTCGATTCTAAGGTTATGATATGCTATAGTTATGATTTATAATAGTAAATTGATTCACCCCCCCCCCCTCTTAGTTTACTCCCAGTATCATATATGTTTAACAATATAAATGATCAGGCAACTGATAGACAATCGCAACATCATATCATCCTCGCAATGAGTGATATGACATCATCTCTAATCACGAATACATTGGAAGACAATCACACAATAGTAGCATCACTCATCTCAAGTAATTGTACTCATGAAGTAGGGGTTAGTATCATCATAACATTATAAGTCATATAGTCCATATATGAATGTTAATTCATATAATTCATCCAATAGAGTAATCGAGAAAGTATCATCAGCCACATAAAATCCTAATGACAAGTGTACACATATTATGTATCATCCATAATGAAGCATCTAAATCATGAGTTAAACCATAAACATTTGTCTAAACAACCACAAGATAATCTATACTATACCAAAAAAGTCTATCGATGCACAAAAAGGAAAGGTAAATCAGGGAGAGGGACTACACTAATTCTCTCATTTTATCTTCTAGAAACCATCATTCCACAAGCATTCTTGCAGGACATAAATTTTCTACTGAAGTTATTATCCAAAGGTGAACATATCATAATGTACAAAACATCATAACTTACACTTTTCAAACGTGAAAATACTTCTTTAATATTTATATGAACCAATAAGATAATAGATACACATCTAATACAACATCCTACACATACACTCCTTCCTACGTTACTAGGGAAAACACAACATACTCTTAGATTGAGTTCTCAAATTCAACCATATCTACTATACCATACAACATCTAAGGTCCATAATCCATACACAATGGATGAAGAAAATTTCATGGTATATAAATCATATAAACATTAACCCCAAACACCAATCATAAAGCACAATACAATCTTAATCTAAGAGGAAAAAGTGAGTATGGTTACATACAACTACCATCTAATGCCAACTTAACTCAAATGGAATCCATAAAGGCATCCCCAAATACTTGTCAAAACAATAAGTCTATGGATCTTTAATATTTATCTAACGCATGTCACACAATTCACTAATCCAATTGACACTTCTTCCTAAAACATCTTGTGATCTGAATTATTACAAGTGAATTTCATCATAGAGAATACACTTTTATGGTGCAGTCACCAGCTAGGAGGAACCTCAGTGAGATCTATCCAGACTGTGCAACAAGAGTAAACATAACAAAAGCAAGACCAGATGATGGAGGTAATGCAAAACTGAATGAATTAGATCATAAAAACCGATTACAAACAACCGGTAACATTCGGGATACAAGATTCAGCTCACTCACCTACTAAAAACATGCTCAATTACAAAATTGGTCAACTCCAGAACTCTAAATCCTAAGACATATCTTCAATATTTTATGGAATGATTTCTAATGCACAATTACAATGATTTATATGATTCAGGGAGATCCAGTCGGCCCAAGAGGGATCAAACAACAAAGAACATGATGAAATGTGAAAGACCACCAAGTTGGCCTTCGCCAAAGAGAATCCTTTGGAAAATCCAAAGAATGAAGTGCGGATTAGAGGGAAGGTTGGCCAGACGTCAAGGAATATTGGAATCAATGAACTAAAGCTCTACAAGCTACGGAAAGAATCCGCAAGATTCACCAATAGCAAATAGGTCCAAGTGGCACTGGTATTCTAAGCTAGAAAATTGTCTCAGAATCCAAAAGTGATGACTTGCGGAAAATGATCCAAATGTCATGCAGCTTTGGGAAAAGGAAGATGATCATGATAATAAGTAAAATCCAAATCTGCACGATCCGGCAAGAAAATGTAAAAACAAATGTTGAAACTGCAAAACAAGAACAAACTGAAAAAAAATGTTTTTGGTCAATGCAAGATTGCCAAGAACCGAGGATGCTCCTGCATCAAACATCCGGGGTTGTTGAAAAAAAGTGAGTCCCTCACTTTGTTGGGGTCAGAGGAAAACCAAGGCGGTCCACCTCTACTTGAGAAATCCAAGATGAATCTTCAACTGGTCTATCCTTCCACTTCACAAGATACTCCTTGCACTGACTACTTCGAGTACTATGCCCAATCCTACCATCCAAAATATCTTCAATCTGATCTAGTTCCTTCTGATGCAATTGTTTCTCCAAGTCTGCAATACAGTCTTCACTGAATTCTGATTCATGATACTGATTTAGATCTGCAATGTTGAATATAGGTGAAATACTCAAACTATCTGGTAGTTCTACTTCATATGCATTTTCAGAACTAAACTTCCTCAAGATCTTACAAGGTCCAAACTTCCTCATCTGTAACTTGTTATAGGTTCCAATTGGAAATCTTTATTTTCTTAGATACACCATCACTGTGTTGCCAACTTCAAATTCTTTATGTCTTCTCTTCTTATCTTCTTTCTCCTTATATTTGATGTTCATATCCTCCAAATGTTGCTTAACCTAAATATGTAAGGCCTTCATATGATTTGCAAATTCTTCTGCTTCTGCACTCTGTTTGTCTTCAATACTAATATCCCTTAATTCAGATATACCTCTAGGGTGTGCTCCGGTAACAATTTCAAAAGGTGTTCTTTTGGTACTCCTGTTCACTGAATTATTGTAGGAAAACTCTACTTGCGCAAGAATCAAATCCCAAATTCTTGTCTTCTCTCCAACTAAGCATCTCAACAGATTTCCTAAGCTCCTATTTACTACCTTTGTCTATCCATTAGTCTGTGGGTGAAAAGTAGAACTGAATTTCAAATCTATCTTCATCTTCTTCCAAAGTGTCCTCCAAAAATAACCAACAAACTTAGTGTCTCTATCTAAAACTATGCTCTTAGGTAATCAATGTAATCTCACTACTTCCTTGAAAAATAAGTCAGCTACGTGCACTGCATCTGATGTCTTCTTACAAGGTATGAAATGATCCATCTTTGAGAATCTATCTGTTAGAGTTATCTTTTTATTAGCTAATAATTATTTATTTAATTATTAGTCTATTATACTCTACGCTTAAGCTAAACTTAGGAATCTTATAAATATTTAGGGTTTTCACTTTTAGGGTTTCGAGTATCCTTTTATAAGGATTCTCTAGCAATTGTAATTATTGAATTGTATTCTTGTTGCACAATCAATATGACTCATATTTTTTGGATCTTTGAATTCTGGCCTCCATAGCTTTTTTGCTTCTCTCCTTTTGTGACAGGTTTGCATGTAGGTGATCTTTGGGAGCTGTAGAATTGATTTTTCCTCAACTCCAATATGGTATCAAAGCTCTAGACCTACATGCCTCTATTCTCTTCATGAGAGATTTTGGGCCTTGTTCTTCAGATCTGTGTATTCGGGGGTTTGTGTAGTTGCTTTTTTCCATTTCTGGGGGTAGCTAATTTTTTGATACATTTTGGTGCCAAAAGGACCTCATGGCTGAATTTAGGAGACCGGTTCCATGAATTTTGATATAAAATTCAATATATTTTGGTGTCAAGTGTTCGGGAGGCAAAAAAAATTTAGGCCCCAGGTTGTACACCTCAAGGATTGCAGATCGGAAAAAAAAATTTGGCAATTTTACGGCTTGCCTAGGCCAAACCGGACATGGCTAAGCCGTTGGGGCCAGCCTGGTGGTTTACCGTTGGTGGTCTTTACATCGTCGCGCCCCCCCCCCCCCACGGTTATCATGGCGGTCATAGTAACCGCCGCCCCTGAGAGCCGCCTGCTAGGAGTCACCAGCCGCCAACGCCTGCCAGTCCGTCATTGCTCAGCCTGACCCCAACCACCATCAAGTGGTCATTGCTTTCCGCCCCTGCTAGCCGCTCCACCTTCGAGTGGTCACCGCCCCTGCACCACTCTTGCGCTGCCGACCTATTTTTGGCCTCTCCTATGTCCTTTTCCGGTGATTAAATTTTTTTGCAGGCACCGAATTATTTTTCTGGTGAGTTTTTTCCAGGCAGATTTGTTTTTTGGTGGTGATGGCCATATGACCATCAAATTTATGTTTGTGATTAGATGATGTCAGCACTGTGTAGGCAGCTTTCAGGCCTCTTCTGGGCCCATCCAGAGCATCTTCAGTCTTTTGGCCATATCTTGGGCTCACGAAGGTATTTTTCAACAAATATTATATCGTCGAAAAACTCTTTCTAAGCGCTATCCAGATCTAGAGGTTTAAATTTTTAATTTTGCCTTTTTGATGGTTTTTTTTCTGTCAAAGGTAGAGGTTCATTTTTGCACTCCGGGAGACATAATTTGAGCATCTGAACTTCATTTTTCAAAAAATTTATATCTTTGGAAATATTTTTCTATGCACTTTCCAGTCATTTGAGTTTTATTTCCAGATTTTTCTCTAGGTACATTTTATTCAGTTGTTTTCTTTTTAGCACTCTGGTGAATATCTTGGATGTTTCAGGTCCTGGGGTCTCTTTCTTTGAGTAGGATGTCTCGTCTTTGGTTGTTCTTTCTATATTTCTAGTCTTTTGTCTCTTCTGATCATTGTAAACATTTTTTTTAAGCATTTTATTTATGCAAACGCACTAAGATAAAGTGCCACTATGCATTGTATACTTGGGATCTTGCACATCTTGTGCCTGATTGTACATGCACTACATTATAAAGTGTCATGGGGGGGTTGATGTTTTCCTTTTTTTTCCATCTACCTTTGTCACGTGAGTGTTCCTTCCACGACATTAGCCTCATGATATGTGTCAAGTGAGTTTTCCTTCCATGACACTATGTACTTTCTTTGCACCTTCGATGTTCTTGGTTCTTCGTACTGTAGTTCTTGTTGGCCGTCCTTTTTAGTGTACCTGTCCCTCATCCTTGTCAGCATTATGGGGGGTTTCTCCTATTGTTCTACTGCTTCCTTGGTTTGATTGATCAGCTCTTCAGGCTTTGGTGTTTTATGCCATCTGCATCTTCGAGTTCAGTTGTTTGCCTTTGTTTGCCATCTGATTTGAGTAGTGTCATTTGAGGGTACTCATGCAGATTACAGTCTTCTCTACCTGGTCATGTTCTATTTCAGTGGAGGTTCTTCATATCACCAGTTACTCTTCGATATTGTTTGTAGCTTCTTCATGCTTCAGTGGTATTCTTCATGATCTTTCTTTGTTCCCATTTTCTAGGACATTCTCTTGTTTGGAGGCTTGTTCAGACCTTCACTAGTCTTCATCTCTTTTTCGAGTAGAGTTTTTGTCCCATGTGGTTTTCTCTATTTCTCTGCCTTACAGAGAATCTTTTGTACTTGGGTACCTCATCAGGCCTAGTTGTCGGGACCCATTGTTGCTTTCATAAATTTTTTACATGCTTTTTTAGTCCTTAGTTGTTTTTTAGCTACTCCCTAAGTTCATCTTAAGGGGGGGTGTTAGAGTTATCTTTTATTAGCTAATATTTATTTATTTAATTATTAGTCTATTATACTCTACGCTTAAGCTAAACTTAAGAATCTTATAATTCTTTAGGGTTTTCACCTTTAGGGTTTTGAGTATCCTTTTAGAAGGATTCTCTCTTTGTATTTTCATAACAATTACAATTATTGAATTGCATTCTTGTTGCACAATCAATATGACTCCTCTTTATTGGATCTTTGAATTCTAACCTCCATAGGTTTTCTGCTTCTCTCTTTCTATGATAGGTTTGCATGCAGGTGATCTTTGGGAGCTGTAGAGTTGATTTTTCATCAACTCCAATACTATCCACCACCACAAATATAGAATCATTCCCTCTCCACGTCTTAGGTAATCCAAGTATGAAATTCATGCTGATATCCTCCCAAGGTCTCTCTGGTACTATCAAAGGTGTATACAATCCCACATTCTGACTACTACCTTTTGCAACTTGACAAACTCTACAACTCTGCACAAATTTCCTATCATCCTTATGAATCTGAGGCCAAAATTAATGTTCACTCACCAATGCCACTATTTTGTCAACACCAATGTGTCCGGCTAATCCTCCACTATGCTTGTCCTTTATCATATTGTCCCTCATAAAATTCTTAGGTATGTACAACTGAACTCCTCTTAATAACATCCCATCCTAAATGAAATAATCTAGCCACTGACTTCTATCTATCATAATTGGTTCTCTACATGCTTTCCAAGGCTCTGAAAAATCTGGGTCATCATCATACAAGGTCTTCAACTCTTCAAATCCTAATATTATCACTCTCATCTTTGTCAGCAAATTCCTCCTCCTACTCAATGCATCAGCATCTTTGTTACACTTCCCACTCCTATGCTTCAACATAAACATGTAACTCTACAAGAACTCTACCCATCTCATATGTCTCTGATTCAACTTACTTTGATTGTTCAAATACCTCAAATCGTGATGATCAATATACAACACAAATTTCTTAGGCAATAGGTAATATCTCCACTTCTTCAAGGCTTGAACTATAGCATAAAATTCCTAATCATACACTAGATATCTCCTCCTGACATCATTCAACTTCTCACTGGAATAAGTTATTTCTCTCCCTTCTTGACTTAACACGGCTCTAATTGCATTCCCACTTGCATCACAGTCCACTTAAAATACTTTGTTGAAATCTGGTAAAGATAACATGGGTTGTTCAGTCACTTTCTCTTTGGTAATTCAAAAATTTTATTTGCTCTGGTTGTCCACTTGAATTACTTCCTATCTCCCCTCATTGTCTCAGTCATAGGGCTACAAACTGAATTGAAATTTCTAATAAACTTTCAATAGAAACTAGCCAATCCATGAAATAATCTTACCTCTCCAATGCTTTTCTGTGTAGGCCATTCAATAATTGCTCTTACCTTCTTAGGGTCCATCTTCAATCCATCCGCAGATATTACAAATCTCAAATAGACCAACTCTTCCTTCATGAAAGTACACTTCTTAAGAGATATCAGCAACTTCTCCTCTCTCAACCTCCGCAAAACTTGTCTTAAATGCAACAAATGCTCCTCTTTTGTCTTACTAAAAATCAGAATGTCATCCAAATATACAATAACAAACTTACCCAAGAATTTCTTCAATACCTCATTCATTTGTCTTGAATGTTGTCTTCCACTCATCTCCTTCTCTGATTCTAATCTGATGATATCCACTCTTTAATTCTATCTTTGTGTGGTATTTGGCTCCACTCAAGCAATCCATTATGTCATCCATCCTAGGTAAAGGAAACCTCTACTTCACTGTGATCTTATTTATTGCTTTGGAATTAGTACACGTCCTCCATTCTTCATTCTTCTTAGATGCTAACACTTTTGGTACTGCACATGGACTCATATTTTCTCTAATCAAACCTTTCTTCAAAAATTCCTGCACTTGTCTATTCAACTCTTCATTCTCTTTTGGTGTCAACCAGTGTGCAACTTTGTTAGGCAAACTAGCTCTAAGAATCAGGTCCATGCAATGACTGATACTCCTTACAGGTGGTAATCCATCAAGCACATTATCTGAAATGATGTCTCTGTATTATGTCATCAACTCCTTTATATCCTCTGGTTGTTCTTCATGCTCCAGGTTCTCAGTCTTCTTATGAACTAAGGAAAAACACACATTCTCATGTCTCATTCCATCCAGGAATTTCCTTTCATCCACCAAACAGATTCTAGCATTTGTACAGACTTCACTCTTCAAGGGCTCCTCCAAGGGTAACAAGGTTTGTTTCATCCCATTTGCTACAATGGTTTATATGTTATTCCTTCCATCATGTATTGCCTGTCTATCAAACTGCCAAGTCTACCTAACAAAAGGTGATAAATATCCATAGGCATGATATCATTCAAAACTTCACCATGATAATTTCCAATTTTCAACTTCACCAAGTATTTCTCACTTACTAACAACTTTTGATCATCTTGAATCCAAGCTATTTGGTAAGGCTTAGGGTTTTTCAATCTTTCCAACTTCAATTTATTCACCATTTATTCTGAAACAAGATTATCCAAACTACCACTATTAATAACTACTTTACAACAATTACTGGATACCTTACATCTGGTCTTGAACAAATTTCTCCTGTGCAAGGGCTCTTCATCTTCTCTGGTATGACACAAAGCTCTCCTCATCATCAATAGTTCTCCACCTTCCGATTTGTTAGTTGATCTAGTGGGGCTTTCCTCTACCAATGTTGTTCTCCAAGTGTTCTTTATTTTCTTACATTTGAAAGCATTACGTCCTTCTCCTCCACACTTCAAGCGAGTTCCTCTAAACATTCTCTTATCTTGTCTTCTATCATCTTTTCCAAAACTTTCATTCAGGTAACCATCAGGTTCCCTCCTCCAGTAGAAATTTATGTCATCTTTTTGGTATGAACTACCATCTTTTCTTACTTCCTTGTCCTTGTTTTGATCTATGCAGGTTCCTCTTCCTCTTCCTCAAAATATTCCTCCGAAAAACCTTCCACCTCTACCTCTTTATCTTTGCTCATGTCTTTTGTTCAACTTTTCTTTTGCTTTCCGGGCATATTGGTAAGCTTCTTCAACATTCTACAACTTGATCAAACTGAGTTCACCTTGTATAGACATCCTCAACACATTCAAATATCTTGCAACTTGTTCAACCTCATCATTGACATGTCTGAATCTGATATTCAACTTGTAGAATACTTCAGTATACTCCATCATGCTTGATTCTTTTTGCTTCAAGTTCTACAACTTCCAGCATAGATTTACTTGGTAATTAGCTGGCATAAACTTTGATTTTAACTTGGCAACCATCCGCTCCCATGATTTGATCTTCTCTTTACCTCTTCTCTTTCTGCCAGCCTTCAAATGTTCCCACCAAAGATATGCATGACCTTTCAACTAGGTATAGGCATATTTCACCTTTCTTTCTTATGTGGTGTTCTCAAAATCAAAGTGCTTTTCCATCTCTGAGATCCAATCCATTAATTCATTTGAATTCAATTTTTCATCATACTCTGATGGGGTAAAATGTGGTTTAGTGTTCGCCCTACTCAAAACCCTCAAGAACCACTCTTCATCTGGATCGATCGCCAGTGGGTTTGCTACTTGTTCTGCTAGTGCTTCTTCTTCTTCATCTTCACTTGCATCTTCAATATGTCAACCTCTTCTCTGGGTTGTCTCAATAGCTTCTAATTCAAAGTACTTTTCCATCTTTGAGATCCAATCCATTAATTCATTCGAATTCAGTTTTCCATCATACTCTGATGGGGTAAAATGTGGTTTAGTGTTCGCCCTACTCAAAACCCTCAAGAACCTCTCTTCATCTGGATCGATCACCAGTGGGTTTGCTACTTGTTCTGCTAGTGCTTCTTCTTCTTCATCTTCACTCGCATCTTCAATATGTCGACCTCTTCTCTAGGTCGTCTCAATAGCTTCTAACTGAGTTGCAATTCCTCTCAACATTACCATTACAATTGGGTCTGTATTCCCACGCGCTCCACTATTCCTGTTTCCTCTTTGATCCATATTCACACCAATCCTCTGCAACTACAGTTTGGATCAACGGTCCACCACCCTACAAAAAAATCTTCAGGACAACGCAATCTCTAGAACGAAATATCACTTTGATATCACTTGGTGCAGTCAATGATTAGGAGGGACCTCAATGAGATATATCCATACCATGCAACAAGAGTAAACACAATGAAAGCAAGACCAAATGATGGAGGCAATGTAGAATTGAATGAATTAGATCATGAAAACTAATTACAAACAACCGGTAACATCTGTGATACAAGATTTGGCTCACTGGCTTGTTATGAACATGCTCAATTATAGAATCGGTCAAATTTGGACCTCTAAATCCTAAGAAATATCTTCTATATTTTTCAAAATAATTTCTAATGCACAATTACAATGATTTATATAATTCAGGGAGATCTGGTCGACCCAAGAGGGATCAAACAATGAAGAACATGATGAAATGTGAAAGACCACTAGGTCGGCCTCCGCTAAAGAGAATCCTCCGAAAAATACAAAGAATGAAGTACAGATCAGAGGTTAGGTCAACCACATGCCAAGGAACATTGGAATCAATGAACTAAATCTCTACAAGCTACAAAAAAGATCTGCAAGATTCACCAATAGAAAATAGGTCAAAGCGGCTCCGGTGTTCTAAGCCAGAAAACTGTCTCGGAATTCAGAAGTGATAACTTGTCAAAAAATTATCCAAACTTCTCATGGCTTTGGGAAAAGGAAGATGATCATGATAACAAGAAAAATATAGCTCCACATGATCTCATGAGCAAATGCAAGAAAATGCAGAAAGAAATGTTGAAATTGTAAAAATAGGAACAAACTGAAAAAGAAATGTTTTTGGTCGATGCAAGATTGTCAAGAACCGAGGATGCTCCTACATCATTTAATTTCCTTAAACTAATATCAATACTATTTGATCACCCAACATGCCTAGATCCACTCTCTACGGTGTCCTCCCTTAAAACATTATCAGAGGTTCAAGCGAACATGATAGAAACATCACTTAACACATAACTAGGGCCATTTAAATAAAATATTTAGAATGACCTCCAGAATTGCGAAAGAGAATAATCCAAAAAGTAAAATTGTCAAGTTCAACATTAAATAATGAAAAATGTCGGTAATTTTGATAACCAGTCAACACCCAACACTTGACAAGTGTCATAAATTAAATGAAAAGCAAAGAGAAATTAGTGGTCATTCCTTTCATAAGAAATTTCAAAAGAATAATGCTAGCCCCATAATCACAAAACACAATTCATAAGCAAGTCAAAACAATTACTGTCACAACAACAATCTCAAAACAAGATGACCAATTTCAGCCACACCATAGGGAGTAACCACTACACAACACTCAAGATCACATGTCCTGGGTGCGTTAGAGAATGAATAGTAGACACCTTACGCTATTAAGTTAACTACATATCTATTAATAAAATGCATTTTTTTTGTACACATGAAAGTTCATGTGGTTATAATTTATGTAAGAAGAAATATGCTTGAATGAGAAAGATATGACATTTCACACACATAGGAAACACACTCAATAGATAACCGACATACTTCACGATACCGCATTTACAAAGTAATCACATTCATAACAGTACCATTTTCTAGCAGCTCTTAAGCATAAATTTCTAACCACTTCATGATTTCAACAACTATAATTAAAATTAATAACATATGGATGCACTATTCCTATCATCATTTATCCATTCTACTAGAATTTTCATTAAACAACACATCCTTTACAACTCAAATAAGGTACGGAGGTATCATCATTTCTAAATCTTTTACTAATCAAACACAACAATCACATAGTTCTTTATAACCATGGAAAAAAATTACAAAGCTAAGGACTTCTAACTTTCAAAAAAAGACAAAACCACAAAAGAATAACTTCATATTCTATACCCATTCTACATGTAGTGCAAAACTTTATCTTAATCAATACTTATTATCTACCATGATCTGTCAAACAACTAAATCATATGAACTACCTATAGTATTTATGCAAAAAGGTATTCTACCTACTTACTCACTTTACATGATATTCTAAATGCAATACAAAACACTTTGGGTCTTCAATGCAGAATTAATCAAACATTCCTTAATGTAAGCCATATAATATTCATAATTAATAAGCAATTAAATACTTCCATTTAATTTCAAATACATCATTTAGTAGCATTTCTATGAATTCTTATATCTATATAGAGAGAAGATGGAGAAAATGTGATCGTTAAACAATTCATACATATGCATGTACACCAACAAGTTCATACAAAGATGATTAAATTTTTCGTATGCATATCACCTTTATTTTACTATGCTTCATTTCACTACTTACTGAGACACATGCGAATTGGCCTATCATGAAATTTCATAAAATTAGGGATGCACCTAAGGGTCCTAAGTTCCTAGATGAGATCTATACAGACAATCTTTTCTTACATACAAATTTCTTACATAAACACTCATTACTTCTAATAGATACAAATACATCATTAACTATCATCTTTCATTGAATATCAAAATACGAGAAGAAAAGGGGAGAGAAAACTATCAGTTAACTAATATATGTTTATGTATTCACATCAAACATGTTCTTCATTTACACATCCTATTTTATAAAAAGTCAATTCAATATGTCAAATGCAAGCACATTATCGTATTGTTCACAAAAGGTCATTAATTGAGTTAGTCATACAAAATCACATGGTGAAATCCTTAAATAAAACACATACAATTCTCTCCTAATATACAACATGATCATCTTATACACCCAAAGCCTCCTTTAACATTCAAGTAAACACTAGAATCTACAAGGCACACACAAGGGTCTCATAAAATCACAAACATTCACTCGCAACAAAGAGACATACACAAGCAATAAGTACTCATGATGTAGATAGTTTTAATTTTTTTAAGAGAGAAGGAGGAAGAGAGAAAAATACATTCAATTCACTATATAAATGCACTCAATAAATTCCATGCAAGTTCTCGTAATTTGTACTAAGTCAAGTTACATGTATAGCACAAGCACATCACCATACTGTTCAGGTTTAGGGCAATACCTTTTCCAACATAATAATCTAGTCCTTGAAATACAGCATTGGATAGGGAGGCATAGGCAATTTCCTCTACATAAAAACAATCATATATCTAAATCATCTTAAGGGTTTGATTAAATATAAGAAATTTCAAAGCAACTATAGGCACATATCATCGTATAACAAGTGCTAACATAAAAAAGGTAAGAACAAGAAGTGAATACACATGATATACTCAATTATGATCTTCAAAAGAATGAGCCACGAGAGAGCACAAAACATCCAAGGTTTTCAAGGTCCTATACATTATTCCCAAGCTTAATTCCAAAAGGACAAGTGCACGGTAGAAATACTATACACACCATACCAAACTAAGGCACAACCTTAACCAAAGATCCTAGTGTTTGCAACTTGGGCTCTGATACCAAGTGTAACGCCTCACCAAGAAACCCTAGAGGAATAGACTAACATTTCCACAAAGAGAAATAATTTAAAAAAAAAACTATTAGATGAATGTTTTATAACATTTGATGAATAAAATTAAACTATAATGCACAAGAGGAAGACAGCTACTAACTATTCCCCTAAGATTACTTAATAGTGTTACTTTACTTTCCTTACAAAGTTAATTAAATTAAATCTATCTTACTAACATTTGAAACCCATTTGAGCATAACCATGACAACATTTAAAATAGTCTGACCGCACAAAATATTGAAACATGAAACTATTTTGCATTCAATTAACTTCTAAAACTAAGACCATTGAATAACCATAACAATAGTTTCTACAATCATGTAAGGTAAGGATTAAAGTACAAGTACATATTCAATTTGATAGCATCAATGTTCCATAATCCAACATAAACCTTATCACCTATACCTTAATTCACTAATATCAATATTACATCATAATTATAGCATAGTTCATCATAGATACATCATTGGCCTCAAGAGCATATACATAATACATTTACATTTGGTTTACACATACACATAGTAAGATAGATGAAAGCTATCTACACCCAAACCACCGAGCTGGCCATGTCTAAGAGAAACAACTAGAAGATGCACGAAGCCAGACCACGTAGAAAAAGGTCCAAAATCCTCGATGGAAGAAGGCAACGACCACCCAATCATGTGGAACCCGAACAACCACCCCTCATGCTAGGAAATAGACATAAGGTCCTCAAAAACACAACAAAGGATAAACAAAATATGGTCTGAACACACTTCCACCGATAAATCACAACAAACAAGGTACACATAGATGAAACTCAAAATAGGAATACTCCAAACAGGGATACTACAGAGGTTGCAACCACAGAGGTCAGACTCTAGTGCTCACAAGGAAGAGTGTCATCACATAACTTGATATGGGTTATCCTGGCAGGTCTTCATAGGCCTCGACCCCCATCTTGGGTAATCCTGGAAGCCTATCCCAACCCCCAACCCCCATACAAGTCTCATATGGAACAAACATACCTTTCAAGAGGAAAAGGCAATTGATCTTGCCATTCTAGGCCTTCCACACCTCATCTTGATCCTAAACGAGAACTCACTTCCCATCACTCACTTCGGTGAGACACGAAAAGTCACGATTCTCCTTCACTGGTGTGTTTATCGTGTTTGTATATATATATACATGTGTGTGGTTTGATGATGCAGGAATTACAGGTACAAGGTACAGACTTCACCTGGTTCCACATGTCTGAGCATACCTAATTAATCTGATGGAAGTGGAGGAGATAGTCTTAAGGCCTTAGATATCATCCCTAGCCTTGCTCGATAGTGAGCATTGTCAATCGTCTGTCAACCTTCCCAATGTTGGTATGCGGGTCATGTCTCTATTTTGGTTTAGTTGAAGTTTGTGTGCTATGCATTTTGTCACTTTATTAATTCTCTTCTAGTGTTATTTAATGTGAAATTAATTATTAATACCTTATGGTTATTAATAATTAATGTGTATTGCTTTTATAAATTAAATTAAGAATAAATTATATCGGCACTTTTTTATGGTTAAATAGATAAATCAAGCATTCTAGGTTGATTGATTAAATTAATTGTTTAAATATATCATATAGTAGATTTATATTGTGTCTTGTTTATTAGAGAAGTTATTCCAACTTTTAAAAAATTAAAATATTTGATTGACTTTTATGTGTGAGGAATTTAAATGTATTGTTTTTTAAGGAAAGAAATTTAATTTTCATTTTAGGAAAAGGGGAAATTTCACAAGGAAAAGAATTTTGCCCTAAAAGATCATTTTGGGCAAAATCCTTTATATTTGGGAATTTCTCCAGATTATGGAGTCTTTTCTTTTTGGGAAAATTTTCCTCTATGTGGTTGAAAGTGGATTTGTTGGAGGTGTTGAAAAAATTCTGGAGGGGTTTCGGTTTGGTGGAAAGCTTTGGTTTCATCTTCAAATTTCTCTTCCAAGAAAGCAATTAAAGGTTGGAGTTTAAACTTTTGTTTTAGAATTTTAGTGTAATTGAAGAAATCTCTGTGTTTTTTGTGTGTTATGTTTAGTGGAGGAAATTTATTGTAGAATATTGTAGAAAGAAGAAGAGGGTTTGAATTTTATTTGTGGTAATGGAAATTCTTTGTTTAGTTTGTTTTAATTTCTCCATGAGAGTCTCAGAAAATTATTTTTTTTATTTTTTTTTTCAATAAAAGTGGATTATTCGACTAAACTTTTTTATTAATATTTTTTAATTTTTACACAGGATTCAAAGAGCATACCAGAGGAAAGAACCCTGGGAAGAAAACCTTCGGTCACAGCTCATAAAATAAACCTATAGTATCTAACGGATCAGTTTATACACCCCGCCCAAAACCACATACAAAATGCAGTCACAACACATATAATATCAGTTTTGCATAGAGCCCATATGACAATTTGTCAAAAAAACCCATCGAATAATTTTCAAATGTAGACTCCACAGCTGCTATCAATGGAAGAAGGCAAAATTCTCCAAAGCCCTGTGCCAAATCCCATGAGCCAAAAACCTTCCTACCAAAAAAGAAAGTATCAAAAAACTTTGGAAAAACACTATTGTATCAAATACCATGAGCTCGAACTCTCCTCCAGACAAGGAACATGAATACTTGAAATGAAAGGGGAAAGCGGGAATAATTATCATCATAAAATTTTACATCAACATTACTCAAGAAAATCACATAACTATTGTTGCAAACCTTCCCATACCCTAGAAGGAATTTCCTCAAAACCCACCTCTCGTTGATTGGCATTGCTATCAATGGCTAAATTTGCCAAATAATCTGCAATCTTATTAACTTCTCTGTAACAATGGGATACCAAGAAAGATTCAAACAATTCTAATTTTTGTAAAATGGGATCAAGTAGATACTGCAAATTCCAACAATTTGATTTCTTTTTCATAACACATTGAATAATCACCATAGAATCACCTTCAATTATTAAGTCCTTAATTCCCAAAGAGATTGCCATATCCAAACCAAAAGACAAAGCATAAAATTCTGCATAATTGTTAGTTTTAAAACCAATAGCATGACACTTAGGTAGAATAAAATTTGCATTGTGATCATAAATTACCATGCCTATCCCAGCCGGCCCAAGGTTACCACGAGAGGCCACATCAAAATTTAGTTTAAAGTGCCCCTGCAGAGGAGGTTTCCATCTAGCAGAGCATCTCTTACCTATTGCATCATTCTTTTTTAAAATTGAACCATGAGAGGGTAAAACTGACAGCATCTTCCAAACTCTAGTAACTCTACTATCTCAGTGCCAAAAAGAAGTAAGATTTTCCAAATTCTTATAAATAAATGATAAAGCAACCTCAAAGATTGAAGACTCAATTTTTAATAGAACCTCAGACACAGGAGACCTTGTTTTTTTAAATATCTTGTTGTTTCTCTCTAGCCAGACATTCCAAATCACAATAGATGGAGATATGATCCAAAGGCATGCATAAAAACATGAAGCAAACATAAAGGGCCAAGATCTAAAATGGGAAATGAGATCCTTACCAATAACAAAAGATATATTTAACTTCTCAAACAACCACTGCAAACATTCATAAGCATAATCACAATGTAGGAATAGGTGTGAAGAAGATTCCAAATTTTTGTTACAAAGGACACAAGGGAAAACAACAGTAATACCAAGCCTGTCTAGTCTCATACCTGTAAGGACTCTGTCCTGAACTACCAACCAAGCAAAGGCTCCAGCTTTAGGAAGACAAGTCGAATGCCAAAACAACTTATAAGGCCAAGATGATAAATTTTTAGCAACCATAAGAGAGTTGTAACCATCTTTAACAGTGTACTTACCAGAAATATTATTTGTCCAAATAAGTTCATCCTCAGAATCAAAAAGAAATACAATTCTATCCCCCAAAATCTTCTCAAAATCTAATTTCATGCTTTGATCAACATCTAAGAAATCAATCAACTTCCATCTAGCTAGCTTAAGGGGACCACTAGTCACAATTTCAAAATAATCTACTACAAAAACACCCCAAAGGGAGGAAAGAATAGTGATTAGAGGAGACCAATCCCTAATATTCACCAAAGGTGTGTGTCCATTCCATACTTCATCCCAGAATATGACCTTTCTACCATTATGAATATAAAGAACCAAATAGAAGTGAAGGGACTCCATGATGGAAAGGAAGAGTCACCGACAACCACATAGATATTTCACCGACATCCACATAGTCATCTCAATGACAGCAATCAAAGTGATGCAAGATAAAAAAAAATGGTAACTGAATCCAACAAAGCGATGCAAGATAGAAAATGGTAACTGAAGCCATGAATTAAATAAGAGACATTGGAGAGGAGAATAGATATCATCTTAGATCTCTATTGCAGCTATAACTTCAACACTCCCTCTTAGCAAGAGAGAGATCTTTGTTTCATCATCTCATGACAGGTACATACAACTGCAATCAAATAAAGTTAACAAAGTCTTATCACAGATTTTATTCAATAAAGTTGTTATCTCTTCATAACAATATTCACCATAGCTACTCCTAGAGGGTGAATGAAAATAGAACTAAAAATCATAAAGTCATACACATGACTTCCACCATAGCTACTCCCAGAGGGTGCATCAAGGGATTTCACCTTGAACTTCTCTCGCAAAGAAGAACTCATTAATCAAGGAATTTCACCTCGAACTTCTCATGCAAAGAAGAACTTGTTAATCAAGGGATTTCACCTCGAACTTCTCTCGTAGAGAAGAACTCATTAATCAATGGATTTCACCTTGAACTTCTCTCATAGAGAAGAACTCATTAACAATTTAAAAAAGCAATAAAGTTGAAACTCTCTCTCAGCAAGAGCTTCATTCTCCACAATGTCAA